>NC_083703.1:82635000-82935000 GCF_033118175.1 Dama dama
AAAAAAACAACAACTGTATATTACCCAAGTTTCTAAGTTTTGTGCTCATAGCTAAATACTGGGCTTCCTAGCTGGCACTAGTGGTAAAGAACCCACGTTTCAATGCAGGAGATGGAAGAGATGCAGGTTCGATCCTTGAGTCAGGAAGGTCTCCTGGAGGAGGGCATGGTGACCCGCTCCAGTATTCCTGCCTGGAGAATCCCATGGAAGGAGGTGCTTGGCGGGCTACAGTTTACAGGGTCACACAGAGTAGGACACGACTGGAGTGCCTTAGCACAGCATACAGAGCACAAGCTAAATACCCTAAACCAGAAGACAAAAACCCATGGGAAAACCGTCTACGAATGCTGAAAGATAAACGCAGCCTAGGACTTGGGCAAGCTGGCCCGTTGTTTCTTTAGGTAGGAAGGACTGGGTTGGACCTTTATGAATGGTGGGTCTTGAACTACCGGTAAATTGAAGCGTACGGAGATGATTATCTTCCTGTGTCTCCCCCTCCCCCCGAGCACCCTGAGCTCAGCCCTGCTGTGCCCTCTGCCTGGAGCCCCGAAGGAGGAGCCCCCAGCCCCACCCAGTCCACTGTGCCCTCGCCTGTGCCTTCCTTCAGGTTCTGCTGCATTTGTCTAATCTCAGCTCAGACCTCTGGCTCCCAGGCAAGCCCGCTTTGACCTCCCAAGTCACACCCCACAGCCCCCTTCACGGCTCTGACACTGATCATGATGTCCACTGTGGGCTTTGACGGCTCCTGGATCAAGGTCTGTCTCCCCTGGCAGACTGTGAGCCCAGGAGGAAAAAGTTGGGCATGTAGTTTCAGTGCCAGACACTTGGTCCAAGTTTAATGACTATTTAATTTCTTTTTGGGGGGAGGAAGGTGGCCCATGCGGCATGCAGGACCCTAGTTCCCAGACCAGGGGTTGAACCTGTGCCCCCAGCAGTGGAAGCACAGAATCTTAACCCTGAACCACCAGGAGGTCCCTGTTGCATCAGTAAATACGGAACACACACTTCTGCTAGACTGACCGGCCTGTTTCTTATGCATACTCACACCGCAAGTTAACCACCTTCCCCCTTTCTGAGCTGGGTCACCTGTTACAGACGCTTTGTTAGCACCCCGTACACACGGCCGGTGAGGATTCCAGAGGACACAGCCGTGAGAAGCACCAGCGGCTGCGGGCAGACGGCCCCTGGGCTCCACGGGCTGGCCCGCTGATGGTGCCACTCAAGCCTCCGTCTCCGCAAAACACCAACGGCCACCGCACCCTGCACCTTGGAGCTGTCTCGAAAGCAGTTGAAACTGACCGTCAAAACTGTGAATGCTAAAGATCACCGTGAGTTCAGAATATTTTAAACTATAGTACCTACAACTGGTAGAAAGGTTGGTTCGTTTGGGGAACAAATCATTACTATTTTCATACGACAGGTGTTTCAGATCTTTCTTTGACTCTTCTATGTTATACAGGATGTCATCTCTCTCCTCGAGAAATATTTTACATCCCAATAATACCCACAAGATTATGGTTGCTCAGTGGTAAGGAATCCACTTGCCAAGCAGGAAACTCGCCTGCCAAGCAGAAGACACAGGTTTGACCCCTGGGTTGGGAAGATCCCGAGGAAACGGAAATGGCAACCCGCTCCAGTGTTGTACAGACGCACTGTGACTTTTCTCCTTCCATCTGTTGATGAACATTTGGGCTGTTTATAGTTTTGGTGATTATAAATATAGTTACAATAATATCCCAGTTAAGTTTTGGTGTAGCATATTTCTTCTTTCAGGAAAACGCTTTAGGTGGGATTTCTGGGTCTTATGATAAATACATGTTTAATTTTTTTAAAAATTAAACTTTTTGCCAAAGTCAATGCAACATCTTACATTCCCACTGACAGAGTTTATAACCTCCAGCTGCTCAAAATTTCTCCAACAATTAACATAGTCATATTACTATTATTATTTTCACTAATCTAATAGATGTGACTTTTATTTTCATTTCTCTGTTGACTCTTCATACTGAGCAACTTCCCTTTTGGTTGTTGATCATATATCTTAGTTTGCAAAGCGCCTATTCCGATCTTTTGCTTATTCTTTTTTGACTTATTTGTCTGCTTGTTACTGTGTTGTAAGGCATTTTTTATACATTCTAGGTGGAAGTTCTTTGTCAGTTATATGATTCACAAGTATTTTCTGCCAATTCAAGACTAACTTTTGGTTTTCCTTCTTACTGTCTTTCAAAAAGCAAAAGTTTTAATTTTAATGAAATGCACTTGGTCAATTAAAAATTAAATTTTGTGCTATTTGTGTTTTATAAGTGTTTTTAAATGTGTTTTCCACATTTTTAGAACAATGGAAATATGTTAGATTCTTCCCCCTCTTTCTTATGCAGGCTCATGTCCTCAATTATCTGTCACTCTCCTCCCTGACTGCAAGTGCTTCATTAGCCTTGAGGACACTCACCCACATAATCCCTGGGCCCCGGCCAAAGTGAGCCTGCTCTCTTACAGGATCTGATTTGGTTCCCACTGAAGCTCCCAGAAATATATCTGGGTCTCTGATTTCTTAAAATGAAGCACCAAATTAAATTCAGCTACAGAGCTTTTGTCATTGTGATTTCCCTTAGCAAAGAGGGAAAAGTCAGTAACTACATTGAAAAGTCATATATCTTTTCAACCTGCCATTTCCAAAGAAATATTTGGAAGAAGCAAGAAGCTACCGGCATCCACTCATGAGGATAGGTACATTTTTCAGTGTATCTCCAGGCCTATCACACTGTAAGTAATAGTAAGTTTTTCTTTTCTAATTGACTAATGGACAGAAAAGGTATCGCCCTAACAGAAGCAGAAGACATTAAGAACAGGTGGCAAGAATACACAGAAGAACTGTACAAAAAAGGTCTTCATGATCCAGATAATCACGATGCTGTGATCACTCAGCCAGACATCCTGGAATGTGAAGTCAAGTGGACCTTAGGGAGCATCACTATGAATGAAGCTAGTGGAGGTGACGGAATTACAGTTGAGCTAATTCAAATCCTAAAAGTTGATGCTGTGAAAGTGCTGCACTCAATATGCCAGCAAATTTGGAACTCAGCAGCGGCCACAAGACTGGAAAAGGTCAGTTTTCATTCCAATCCCTAAGAAAGGCAATACCAAAGAATGCTCAAACTACTGCATAATTGCACTCATCTCATATGATAGCAAAGTGATGCTCAAAATTCTTCAATCCAGGCTTCAACAGTACATGAACCGTGAACTTCCAGGTGTTCAAGCTGGATTTAGAAAAGGGGCAGAGGAACCAGAGATCAAATTGCCAACATCCACTGGATCATCAAAAAAAGCAAGAGAGCTCCAGAAAAATATCTACTTGCTTTATTGACTATGCCAAAGCCTTTCACGGTGTGGATCACAACAAACTGTGGAAAATTCTTAAAGAGATAGGAATACCAGACCACCTGACCTGTCCCCTGAGAAATCTGTATGCACATCAAGAAGCAACAGTTAGAACTGGACATGGAACAACAGACTGATTCCAAATCAGGAAAGAAGTATATCAAGGCTGTATATTGTCACCCTGCTTATTTAACTTCTCTGCAGAGTTCATCATGAGAAATGCTGAACTGGATGAAGCACAAGCTGGAATCAAGATTGCTGGGAGAAATATGAGTAACCTCAGATATGCAGATGACACCACCCTTATGCCAGAAAGCTAAGAAGAACTAAAGAGCCTCTTGATGGAAGTGAAAGAGGAGAGCAAAAAAGTTGGCTTAAAGCTCAACATTCAGAAAACTAAGATCATGGCATCCGGTCCCATCACTTCATGGGAAATAGATGGGGAAACAGTGGAAACAGTGACAGACTTTATTTTGGGGGGTCTCCAAAATTACTGAAGATGGTGACTACAGCCATGAAATTAAAAGATGCTTGCTCCTGGGAAGAAAAGTTATGACCAACCTAGACAGCATATTAAAAAGCAGAGACATTACTTTGCCAACAAAGGTCCGTCTAGTCAAAGCTATCGTTTTTCCAGTAGTCATGTGTGGATGTGAGAGTTGGACTATAAAGAAAGCTGAGCACTGAAGAACTGATGCTTTTGAACTGTGGTGTTTGAGAAGACTCTTGAGAGTCCCTTGGATTGCAAGGAGGTCCAACCAGTCCAATCTAAAGGAGAGCAGTCTTGAATATTCATTGGAAGGACTGATGTTGAGGCTGAAACTCCAATACTTTGCCCACCTGATGCGAAGAACTGACTCATTTGAAAAGACCCTGATGCTGGGAAAGATTGAAGGTGGGAAGAGAAGGGCACAACAGAGGATGAGATGGTCAGATGGCATTGCTGACTCAATGGACATGAGTTTGAGTAAACTCTGAAAGTTGGTGATGGACAGGGAGGCCTGGCGTGCTGCAGTTCATGGGGTCGCAAAGGTTTGGACACCACTGAGTGACTGAACTGAACTTAATGTTTTCAAATGATTTAGACCAGTTATACCTTTGTAGAAGTTAAATGTTACAGTGTAAGTTGTAATTGTGTTACAATTCTGAAGATTGTCATTGAAATAACTGCCCATCTTTTTGAACCAAAGTGGCAGGAAATGCAAACTGCCATAGCTGATCTGCAAACAGCATTGAAAAAATTACTCAACATAAGTAAACCACGTATACTAGGAAAATGCTCTGTGAATATCAGCAGAAATATTTTCCAGACTTGCCAGCAATCTATTTTTGTTCTTTTGTCTAAATCCCTGCAGGATTCTGTGTCTTCTAACATTTTAATATGGGGATTTTTTTTTTTTCCAAAAGAAAACAGAAAGATAGTATTTGAGGCTGGTCTTTCTGTTTTACAGATGAACGTTAGAAATGCATCTCAAGGATATTCTGTTATATACATATTTTAAATCACAAGGGCCAAAGGGGATATGTGTATACTTACATCTGATTCACGTTATACAGCAAAAACCAGCACAACATTGTAAAGCAATTATATTTCAATTAAAAATAAATTTGAAAAATAAAAAAATAATACAAATGAATCTATACACAAAAGACCACATTAGGTGTAGATTGTATTATATTTCATGGGAGTTGATTTATAAAGCAAAACTACCCCAAAACAGGTAGCTTTTTTTAATGAGCTTATAAAATTTCCTTATAGAAGTACTGTGTTTGTATATGCAGATATTTCTACCTCCAAGCAACAGATTCGTGCTCCTCCCTCCTCAGAGTGGACCAGACTTGGTGACTGTTCGCTGGGAGCAGAGTGTGGAGTGGAGAAAGGTAAGACTAGCAACCTCAGTGGAGAAAGCTGGAAAACGCTGCCTTTCCCAAGGGATAAAGGTCAGCATCACCAGAGATGTCTCCGGGTATCCTGCACAACCTCGTCTGATGTGCCAAGCAGGACACTCACCTTTTGCTTTTCTTCCTCCCAGTCTACGAGCTCAGTCAAATCATAAAATCATCAGAAAGGCTCAGACTGGAGGGCATCTTTCAGGACACAATCCTGTACTCCCCAAGGCTTTCAGGGGTCAGGAAAAACAAAGAAAAACTGAGAAATTGTCACAGACCAGAGAGGGCAGAGGAGATGTAACAACTGAAGGCAAGGTGGTACTTGGATTGAAACCTAGAACAGAGAGAGTACACTAATGGGAAAAAAATGGTGGAAAAAAAAAGTCTGGATTCCTGGACCTTAGAATTTTGTTGAAAATGGATTTATCAGTAGGAAATTGTGCTTTTGCTATTAACTAAAACCTCATAACTTCCGGGAGTATGAAGCATGAGTCACATCCCACTGCCAGTAAGTTTTATCCTGCTCACTTTATTTTCACACCAAGCCTGCAATAAAAATATCTTAACACCCTCTCAGTAAACACGGTGATTGGAAAACGGAAACATGAGACTGTGGTCTTCTTTGTCAGAAAGCTGCCTGCACATCCAGAAACCGTTCTCAAAGACCAAGTAATTTTCCTCTTTGCTGGATGATTTTGAAAATGAAATGAACAGCTGAGAACTGAAGTGAAAAGCAAAAAAAAAAAAAAAAAGGCTCAGGATGAACTCAGGCAAAAACCATGTACTGGGTGGTGGTGGATACAGACTAAAGATGAGACCCAGATCTCAGTGAAGGGGAAATCCTCAAAATATCGTAGAAGGCAGAGGACAGCGTGAACACCCCCACCACACGCCATGTCCTAGATGCTCTGCCTTCTGTCTTCTGAAAAGCTCAAGGGACTTGCCTGGTGGTCTAGGGGAGCTTCAGCTTCCAGTGCAGAGCGATGCAGGTTCAATCCCTGGTCAGGGAGCTAGGACTCCACATGTCTGGCAGCCAAAAAAAAAAAAAACAACCAAGAGGCAATATTGTGGCAAATTCAGTGGAGACTTTGAAAATGGTCCATAGCAACAACAACAAAGATTTAAAAAGTAAAAATAATAAGAGGTTTTAATTTAGGGGTCCAAAACCCAAAAACCAATGCTGTAGATGTCATTAATCCATGGCACAGATTTTAAAACTGAGCTTCAGTGAGACGGCTTAACTTTCTCACGTTGTTACCTAGTAAACCTGAGATTCAAACTATGATCAGACTCCAAAAATGCATATTCTGTTTACCAAAATATTTCCCAAAGTTGGTCATTCACAGTGACCATAATACCTGTGTGCCATCTACACTATCATTTTCTTAATACTTATCTGAACCACTTACTTTTTAATTCAAACATTCATTAAAGTGGACACGTGGGGGTGAGTGTGGGTGTGCTTTTGTGCACGCGTGGACTCAGGGCTACATAAGCTACCAAAACAGAAAAAGAACAGGATTTCTGAAAGACAATGTGAGCTCTTTACAGGTGAGTGTTATAAACGGGGATTACTCTGAGAGGCATGCGTAGAATGGGGGTCAGGGCAGGGAAGGACACGGGGTGGAGGAAACGCTGGCGACCAGGAGACGCGACGTGTGTCTCGAGGTGAGGTGTAAACCGAGGATAACCCGCTTTCTTTTTTTTTTCCTACCCTGCTTTTTTTTTTCCATTTATTTTTATTAGTTGGAGGCTAATTACTTTACAATATTGTAGTGGTTTTTGCCATACATTGACATGAATCAGCCATGGATTTACATGTATTTCCCATCCCGATCCCCCCTCCCGCCTCCCTCCCCATCCCATCCCTCTGGGTCTTCCCAGTGCAAAACAGAAAAAGAGACACAAATGTACAGAATAACTCGCCTCTTGACGGCCGCCTGTTCCTATGATGCAATGGGCTCGGCTTTCTGACAAAGTGAGAATTACGTGGCTGCAAACCCTCCCAAGTCCATAACAATCTATCACGTCCTAACAGGCACCGAAGGAATGAGTCGCCACAAATGCCCCTCACAATCAGCTCCCAGTTTTAACTTCATTGGGAAGATCACTCGGAATGTGTGCGCTCCGATTTTTCCGGCGCCTCTTGGCACTGGCGGCATGGATCAGTACGGGGACCCGGCGGCCGCCTCTCAGTCCGCGGACGTTCAGGGCGCAGCGCACAAGAGCCCGCCCAGGTCCCGGGCGGCGCCTCCTTTCCTGCAGACACTGGGGCCTCCTGACGTGCTCCGGGCCTCTGACAGCCTCCCCGTTCACCCTCAGCCCTGCCCTCCACCCAGGCTAAGCCCCACTCACCCACCCTTTGGTTTCAGCTCCGGCATCACGCCCTGCGGAAGGCAGCCCCCAACTTCGCGAGCATGGCCTGTGACCACTCTCGAGGATGACGCCTTGCCCCGTTCTCAGAGCAGAACCGGGGACTGCTGGAGACCCCAGCCTTCCCACCAGCTAGAGCTCCCCCCCGAGCAGAGACCACACTGTTTGCTGTTGCTCCAAGCTTTGGAACAGAGTGTGTATGCAGTAAACGCCAGTACCTTGGAAAGAATTGCCATATATACAAATATCATCTGAATAATTTGGATTTCCAAGCAGTTCCGGGATTGGTGACACTGTTTGAGAATCAAGGGCAAGATTACCACTGACTCTTATGACGCGTCAGTGCAGGGACCTGCCCTGTGTCATGATCCTGTCGCCTTGGCTTCATTCACATAGGACAGGACTCTATTAATAACCAAAACACATTCATTTATGAATGCATCTGTGACAGAATCAGAGGCAATGCTTGTACTAGGATACTGTCTTAATCCAGTGGGTTGTATAATCAAAATCTGTTTATTTAGAAATATGTCATTTGCAGTAACATGGATGAATCTAGATATCATCATACTAAGTGAAGTAAGACAAATCTGTGATATCATTTGCATGTGGAATCAACAAATGATACAAATGAACCTATTTACAAAACAGAAATAGATGCAGAGACATCTTTGGTTACTGATGGGGAAGCGGAAGGGCAGGTGGAGGGACAAATTAAAATTGGTATTAACTTGTATCTATTGCACTATTGTCCATAAAATAAGCAGCAAGGATCTACTGTACAGCACAGGGAACTATGCTCAATATCTTGTAACAACCTATCATGGAAAAATCCTGAAAAAGAATACACACACACACACAAATTGAATCACTTTGCTGTTCATCTGAAACTAGAACAACACTCCAAACTAACATTGTATACCTCATTGTATAACATTGTATACGACACTGTATACTTCATTAAAAAAAATCTATTCATTCACTGACTGTGGTAGGCCTCCTGCTAAATGCTGTGGCACATGTAGACACATGGGAGCTAGTAATCTAGGGTGCAGAGTAACTACGAGTGCCTTGGAAAAGTAACTATATATTCTTTTTCCCAAGAATATATACCTTGTATATATTCACATATATACAAATTCTATGTGAATAATTTGAACTTCTGAGCAGTCCCAAGATTGGTGACAGTGTTTGAGAATCAAAGACAAGATGGTAATCTGACCGGACGGATGTAACTGGTTCACACCAACTGAGCCGGACAGTGACGGGTTTAAGGCTGTGTACGTGACTTAACGCCCGTTGTCCCACACTCAGCAGGCTTGGCATGCACAGGTTTAGCTCTTGCAGTTGCCACTCTCTGTGGGGGTGCAGGAGGCCAGGGGCATGGCCTTTTTGAAGGACCCGTGTGTCAGTGAGGCCCTTGATCTGGTGCCGGGTCTATAGTCTGACTTCAGTGTCACCATTCTCTGCCTGTCTTCATATGCAGCCATTCTGGGGAAGGGATGAAACATCCCAGATCTGGGTGACTGCATGGCCAATATTAAAATTACAATGCTATAACGTGCAATGGTACAGGGTTCATTTTAAGGGCAGGATTCACTTTAATAGTTTTATAAGTGACTTTAGTCTTGATAAAGTCATAAGCGTGGGAAGAAATCGTGAAGATTTCTCAGCTTTACTCTGGTCTGTGTGAAAATCTGTATGCTGTGCAGCAGGGTTAGCAAACTAAATCTGGCCCTTCATTTGTCTCTGTAAATAAAGTTTTATTGGAACACAACCATACTCATTGCTTTCCATATTGTCTGTGGCTAATTTCATGTTATGATGGCAGAGTGGATTAGTTGTAACAGATACTGTATTATCCACAAAGCTGAAAATAATTTATATCTTCCCTTAATGAAAAAGACTTGCCAACATCTGCTATGGAAATGTTCTCATGTTCAGAAGTTTACAAAATTTCATATTGGATCCCAAGAATATTATGCCAATGTGGAGGTTCACAAGGGGTTAACAAAGACAGGTTCAGCAGGAACCTGTAGGCAGGTAGGCAGGAAGGTAGGCAAAGAAAGATTCATGGGGAAAGAACTACAGGTAAAATGTTGGTTAAAAATTTGGATGCATCCAGAAGAAGACCTAAAGCACATTAAACATTATCATGCATTTAAAAAAGAACAAATTAGTTGCAGGTGTAAGAGAAGAAATAGGTCAATGTTGAGGCAGAAAATAACTTTCTATTTCTTTTGACTTCCTGTCATTTGAAGGATTGATAGTCCATGTATCAGTCCCAGAATCATGAACTGAAGTATTTGAGCAGGCAGCCTGGATACATCAGGCAAAAATATATTTTTGCAAGTGTGACTTCCACGTGTTGTCTGCATTCAATGGGCATTCAGTAATTACTCATAGAAAAAAAAATCATTATTATTCAAGTAGATCACCTTTATGCTCACCTGCTATTGCAGGAGAAGTTTGAGAGTCAGGGTCTGGGCAGGCTGGGGTGGGGGCAGCCCATGAGGAGAGAAGAACAGAGTTTTGAAATTTTAAATAAGAGGGGAAACACCCTCTAACTCAGTCCAGAAAAGTCTTTGTAGGATAAAACAAAGGAGATCTACAAACAAACCGACCACTGCAGTAAGAGAAGAGCTGCAGAGAAAGCGTCAAGAGCATTCGCAGACACTTTGGAAAAGTCTGTTGCAGAGATCTTTAGCGCTAGAGAAAGCTTGTTTCCAATCTTCGCATTTGGGATTGGCATAGTAGTGCTAGCACACAAACAGCCAGAACAGTCAAAGTTCAATTCTAAAATCTGTGTAATTGAGGCAAGAAACTCGTCCAATGCTGGCACTCGAGCCATGTGCCCAGAAGGCTCGAGAACTCCCTGAAGACAGCACTTCAGTTCTGCGAGCAGGAAAGGTCTGAGCAGCGTGGCTTGGCAGACTGTCTTGGAGTAGAACTGCATGGGTCAGATCAGAGAAAGATCCAGAAGCATTTGGAAGGATGAAATGAATCAGTAGAAACAGCAGGACTAGGGTGGTTTATGATAGTACCTTAACCCAACAGTTCTCCAGCCCACCTTGGAGTCACCTGGCAGTTTAGAAGAAATCAGTTCAGTTCAGTTCAGTCGCTCAGCCATGCCTGACTCTTTGTGACCCCATGGATTGCAGCATGCCAGGCCTCCCTGTCCATCACCAACTCCTGGAGCTTGTTCAAACTCATGTCCATTGAATCGGTGATGCCATCCAACCAGCTCATTCCCTGTCATCCCCTACTCCTCCTGCCTTCAATCTTTCCCAGCATCAGGGTCTTTTCCAATGAGTCAGTTCTTTGCATCAGGTGGCCAAAGTATTGGAGTTTCAGCTTCAGCATCAGTCCTTCCAATGACTATTCAGGGCTGATTTCCTTTAGAATGGACTGGTTGGATCTCCTTGCTGTAAAAGGGACTCTCAAGAGTCTTCGCCAACACCACAGTTCAAAAGCATCAATTCTTCAGTACTCAGCTTTTTTATAGTCCAACTCTCACATCCATACATGACTAGTGGCAAACCATAGCTTTGACTAGATGGAACTTTGTTGGCAAAATAATCTCTGCTTTTTAATATGCTGTACTGACTCACATATCCCATATATTCCTTGGTGGCTCAGATGGTAAAGAATCTGCCTGCAATGCTGGAGACCCTGGTTCGATCCCTGGTTCGGGGAGATCCCCTGGAGAAGGGAATGGTAACCCACTCCAATATTCTTGCTGGAGAATCCCATGGACAGAGGAGCCTGGTGGGCTACAGTCCATGTGGTCACAAAGAGTCAGACATGACTGAGCAACTGACACATATTCCACATCCAGAGATTCACAGTTAATTGGTCCCGGATGCAGGTTGCACTGATATTCGTAAAAGCTTCTCAGATGATTTCAGTGCACAGTTCAGTTTAAAACCCACTAACCATTTGGTATGGGAGACTGATCATTAACTCAGAGTTCCCCAATCCTGTCATTCTCACAGTGCTTTAGAGATTTTTGCCATGAATTATTCATGCTATTGGGCTTCCCAGATGGCACAGTGGTAAAGAATCTGTCTGCCAATTTGGGGATGTGTGTTTGATCCCTGGTTTGGGAAGATCCTCTGGAGGAAGAAATGGCAACCCACTCCAGTATTCTTGCCTTGGAAGTCCCATGGACAGAGGAGCCTGGCTGGCTACAGTCCACAGGGTCACACAGAGTCGGACACGACTGAGCACACTCACTCTTGCTATTAAAGATGATGATGTTTTTCTTTAACTCATTTTCTAAAACTTTAGACATACTTGAGCCTTATTCTAAGCATCTGGAAAATCACAAGTTTGGTATACTGGTGGTGCTTTTTACTAATACTTATTAAAATATGCAGTGTTAACATAAGTGTGATACCAGTACACAAGATGGTTTAAGGTGATTAAAACAATTGAGAAAAGTTAGATGTATATTACCTAAAGCCTGCCTGTGTACAGATACCCCAGAATCGACAGCATTAAACAGCCACTTCCACAACAGTCTGGAATACCCACCATAGGTTCACCATATTTGGTAATTTATAATTCTGCTCATTTGTTAGTTTGAACTGTGTTATTGCTGACACTACTGCATAGTGGGTGGGGAAAAGGTCCTCAGCAAATGAGAAAGTCCCAGGGATCTGAGTCAGTGCAGGATCAACAATGTTTCCTTATATGTATTCAACTTGTTAGTAGCTCACTCCTGTCTCTTTTTGACCCCATGGACTATAGCCTGCCAGGCTCCTCTGTCCCTGGAATTCTCCAGACAATTCTCCAGGCAAGAATACTGGTGGCTCAGATAGTAACGAATCTGTCTGCAGTGCAAGAGACCCAGGTTTGATCTCTGGGTCAGGAAGACCCCATGGAGAAGAGAATGGATACCCACTCTAGTATTTTTGCCTGAAAAATCCCATGGACAGAGGAATCCCAGGGACAGAGAAGCCTGGTGGGCTACAGTCCATTGGGTCACAAAGAGTTGGACACGACTGAGCTACTAACACTTTCACTTTTCACTCAATTTTTATGCCATAACACTGACAAAAGTATGTCTTAACAGATTTATGAACAAAATCATGTGTTATGATGATATTCCAGAATCTGGGAGCTTCAGGAAGATCTTGGGGCTTTGTCTTTCAGGAAGACAAAGGTGTAGTGATAAAAGTAATTTGCTATTGAGAGAAGCTGGTTGGTATTGCAATGTAGTCTATTCATAGATACACCTAAAAAACAATATTATCTGGTGCAAATAAGTGCATTTGTTTAGTTATAAGTGATGTTAATTAGTTCTTTCTTTTTTTTTACTGGCTGGGAGATTTCTCTGAAACTTTAATATGCAAACACATTTTGTAGATTTCAAGGAGACTTAGTATATGAAATTTTCCAAGTTTAGTAGAGCAGAACACCCTTTCTCTTTGGACCACTAGATAAGGACCTTAAGGAATTAGCATTCTCTGGTACATGGTTTGAGAAACAGCGGTCTACTGTATAACAGCGTAACCTATTTTACATTACCTCCAGTTATGTAGTCTATAAATGCATTATGGTTACATTTGCCCGTCAGTAAACACTGCTGCTACTGCTACTGCTAAGTCAGTTCAGTCGTGTCCGACTCTGCGACCCCGTCCCTGGGATTCTCCAGGCAAGAACACTGGAGTGGGTTGCCATTTCCCTCTCCAGTGCATAAAAGTGAAAAGTGAAAGTGAAGTCGCTCAGTCATGTCCAACTTTTCTCGACCCCATGGACTGCAGCCTACCAGGCTCCTCCGTCCATGGGATTTTCCAGGCAAGAGTACTGGAGTGGGGTGCCATTGCCTTCTCCACAGTAAAGCACATGTATGGTTAATTCTGTTTTGTCCTCATAGAGTAGAACCCTTTTTTCACAAGTTATACTTTTCAGAATTCTGAGATGTCTTACATGGAAATTAAGTACCTGATGGAATCCTAGGGGAATTATTTGTCTATATGATGTACGTAACTCATCAGAAGTCAAGCAATGCTTAGGGCCAAGCCTGATACAGGATTAAGAGTTTCACAGAGGGTTTTTAAGCCCCACTTTCACGGATCTGTGGGATTAGCTTCCTATCTGAGCAGTGTGAAGAGCAACAAAAATTATTCTAAAGCAATTAATTGAAGCAACAGAAAAGGAAAGAGATAAAAGGAAAATAATTGTGTGAATCTGTTGGAATAATTACTCGAAATTGTTCAGACTTTTGTCCTGCTTTTCTCTACTATACCATGTCTCTTTGCCAACATTCCTAAAAATTCTTTAAAAACATTGACTTGGAGGGCTTCATGCCATCTCATTATTATGGATGTGCCAAAACATATTTAAAATAATTCCTTACTGTTTAACACTTAGGTTTCCTTTGAAACCACACAAGAAAAAATATTCAGTGGACACTTCTTTGTATAAACTTTTTCAACTCACAAATGTTTGTGCGTCTCTATGTATCAAGCAGCCTTAGACTCTGGGGGTTAAACGGTGAGCAAAAAAATTAGCCTCTGCCCTTGTGTGTGTGTGTGTGTTAGCCGCTAAGTCATGTCTGGCTCTTTGTGACCCCCTCTTTGGACTGTAGCCTGCCAGGCTCCTCTGTCTGGGATTCTCCAGACAAGAATACTGGAGGGGGGTGCCATTTCCTCCTCCAGTCCCTGCCCTTGAGGAGTCATAAAACAGTATTTAAAATCTCAACCTTGAACGTTTCCTAATGAGAAGAAGACCATGGTTTAGGAACTTGAAACAAGAGATTCTTTGGGGGCCGAACTGAGAATAGCTTCTTTGAGGAAGGAGCTGGGATGTCCTCTGTCCATTGAGTTCACTTCATTTATATTTTGATTTTTTTTAACTTGTCCATTTAGTGGCTCAGATGGTAAAGAATCTGCCTGCAATGCAGGAGACCCAGGTTCAATCCAGGGGTAGGGAAGATCCCCTGGAGAAGAAAATGGCAACCCACTCCAGCATTCTTGCCTGGAGAATCCCATGGATGGAGGAGCCTGACGGGCTACAGTCCATGGGGTCGCAAAGAGTCAAACAAAACCGAGCCACTGACACTTCCACTTTATTTTACTCAGCAAATGATTTCTTCCCTATTATGGTGATCACTATTTTCTCTTCTCAAAAACGTTGTAAATCAAAGGCTTTGTCTAAAAATATTGAAGTGTATTATTAGCTTACACAAAATTTTAAAGGGTTGTACTTTTCATTAATCTGTACAAAATATCTCTGTTCTGAGCTTGATATTTGTATAATTTTTTTGTTTTGTTTTTCATTTTGTAGCCCTGTTTTTTTTTTTGTAGTTTCTTTTTCTTTTACTGTTAAAAAATGCTATTTAAAGTGCAAAAAAAAAAAAAAAAAGACTTCATACGGTGGTTGTTGCTGCATTGTTGATAATTTCTCAGTTTATTCCAAAGCCAGGGTATACTGTTCTCACGTAAGCACTAGTCATTCTAATAAGCTCGGTGGAAATTGTTAGGAATTATCTGAACTAGGTGCATCACCTTTGGCAAGGAGGTTAGCCTCAGATTCGCTAGTGAGGCCTCTCACTTGTGTCAGTCACAGCGGTCGTCTAGGGAGTGTCCATTGACAATTTTTAAACTTTCCATCTTGCTTTGGATGTGTGGGGAAAGGAATGTTTATTTGTTTGGGGTTGTTTGGGATTGCTTTTTCCCATTCTTCACCAACAGAGTCTGAGTGAACCACAGGGTGTGTGTCTGGAGTGGGGATCTGACAAGTTTTCTGTCTTCATCAAATGATGCAATCTGTCAAACAATACCATGAACTGTTTTTCAGTTTTAGGTGTTTTAAGTCCTATCACAGTTTGTAAATAAGATTTTGTTGACTTGGTACAAATAGTGCATTTTTGCTGAGACAGGATGGAAAAAAAGATAGGAAACGCTTTCCAATCTGATGAGAGAAGTGATGGACAAAGGAGATCACCATGACAAAATAGCTGCAGAATACAAATGTGCCTGTTAAATGGCATGGGGGAACCTGTAAAAGAAAGCGCTGCTGGGGGCCAGGTCCCGACAACACAGCATCCCAGAACTGTTTCTCATTTGCATGAGCACCATCTTATATCTTTTCTCTGAAAGCAAAATCAAGTCTTAAAACATGTCTGCTGGGGAAAATATTAAATTATGGAATCTTTCCAACCAGAAGACACCATGGTGAAGAAATTAAAAAAAAAATCAGTTATGTATATTGCCTCTAAAATGACCATGACTGTGAATATGCAAAAGAAAATATAAGTGAACATGCTGATTGCAAAAGATAGAAGCACTGACTGCCCCTTAATAACAATAATGCCTCAAATTGGTGTGTTTTTCTCTGAATTTATGATTAACCATAAATCATCAACAGGCTTACTATTTCACTTGGACTCATTTGTGTTTAATGTTCCAAAGAGTCAGAGATGGAGACAGGATGTTTTTGTAAAGAAAATGATCCACTGTTTAATGCTTTTCAAATCTCATTCTACTAACAGTATATCTTTCCTAAATAGCTTCCATTTTTACGGCCATTCCATCACCATGAGTCTTGTTGATGAATAGGACTCTTATTTATCACGTGTGTAAATACTCAGAGGCAGGTGGTTAGGCCTATTCAGCATCTTTCCTTCATAACTCATGGACCCACCTCAACAGGAGAGGAGGGTTTCTAATCACCAGTACTATATAAAGAGTAGGAAACCCTTACAGCAAGCCATTTATTCAAATTTTCTAATTAATATCAAAGAAAGAGATGCCTAAGCCTCAGCTTTTCTTCTACCCTAATTCTATATTCTCTGGATTTATAGGCTAATTTCTAAAGAAAACTGAGCACCGAAGAATGGATGCTTTGAACTGTGGTATTGGAGAAGACTCTTGAGAGTCCCTTGGACTGCAAGATCCAACCAGTCCATCCTAAAGGAAATCAGTCCTGAATATTCTTTGAAAGGACTGATGCTGAAGCTGAAATTCCAATACTTTGGCCACCTGATGCGAAGAGCTGACTCATTGGAAAAGACTGTGATGCTGGGAAAGATTGAAGGTGGAAGGAGAAGGGGACGACAGAGGATGAGATGGTTGGATGGCATCACTGACTTGATGCACAGGAGTATGACCAAATTCTGGGAGTTGGTAATGGACAGGGAGGCCTGGCATGCTGCAGTCCATGGGGTTGCAAAGAGTTGGACACAACTGAGCAACTGAACTGAAATGAACTATCCTTGCAGTCCTTACCATGAAACCATCTAGACTTGATTTTAGATTTTTCTGGACCCTAGACCCTAGATCCTCTAGATACTAGAGTATCAAGTTAGAATACATTTATTGTTTTACAAACCTCTGAAAAACATAGCAGATCTGTTTAAGTGCTTTTGATTGCAAATGACAAAAATTTACACTTCAAATTTGCTTAAGCTAAAAAGGGATTTCTTTACTCACATCACCGAAAAGTACAAGATCCTAAGAGGCTCGCCGTGTCTCTGGATCTAAGGGGTCAAATGACATCCCCAGGGTCTGAATGCTCCGGCATCTCCTCCTCCTGGCTGTGGTCCTCACCTTCAGATTCCATCTCAAGGAGGATGGCTGCCATCAAAAACAGACCTACGGATTCTGAGATTCAAGACCCTCAGAAGAGAAAGGGTTCTCCTCATTTCACATTTTGAGGAGATGTCCTGAGTTTCACATGCCCAAGTCTAGACTAGTCCCTGTGACAGGAGGAAGAAATGATACACCCAAGTCTCATGGCACATGGTCACCCTTGGAGCCGAGAAGAGCGTCAATCCCAACTAAACCTCATTAGCTGAAAAGATTGGTTTTCCCCCAATAAAGTTGGGTCTACAACTAGAAGCAGGGTCAATGGAATTTAAGCGGCAAATAAAATAACAAGCACATAAAAATAAATCAATTAGAGAAACAAAATCAAAACAAACAAATATGCACTACAACTATTTTACCCTTTAAACTCAGAAGAAATGTAAGCCTTCCTTCCACTATTTTCCATTGAAGATAATAAATAGCATCCTTTGTTATCCCACCAAGTAACTCATAAAGGGCTGGTAATACATCAGGCGTTCAGGGAAGAGAATGAACCAGCCCACCAAGCTCTGGTCAATTGCACATTCAGATGTTCAAGTGTGCTGTGGAGTGAAGCCAGACAGAACCCATTTTTCCAGAGCTACAGAAATAGTTTTTATTGTGCTTTGGGTATCACCACAGGTCAGATCTACTCAAATTTAAATTCTAGTCATTCTCAGAATACCTCAAAGTTGGAAAAATATCTCTCTTCGTAAACAAGAAGACCAAACAATCAATTTTACCAAGAGAACAAAAGATTGGGACATTTTCTACTAACCAGTTTAAAGACAAGAGAAAAATATATATATTTTTTAAAAACCTAGCAAATAAGAGACCTGAAAAAAAAAAGAGGCAAGATTCACAAGAATGTTGTATCTTGTATATTTGACCTTATAGCCACTTTAAATAGTTCAAAATACCTATTAAACTACAAGTTGACAGTGTTATAAAACCTTATAACACATATTTTAATTCTACCCTTTAGCTATCTGGAAGATTCGTCTATTTCAAACTACTTTATTAACCGTCTACTATAGGGAAAACAGCACCGGTCCATTGAGGTTGACACCTCTGTACTCCATCACTCACCCCAGCGTGGACCACCCTTCTCACTGAAATACTAGGAAGCTGGTGTCTGCAGCACATAGCTGGTGACTGAGGCCATGGGTGTGGGTGGGCCTGTGAGGAGGGCAGGGGGTGCCTGAGGCCTAAAGAGGCTCAGTGCCATGGAGCGTCAATCTAGAGAGGAAGCGAATGAGTTTCCAACTCTTCTACCTCCTGTTGAAGATAAGGAAACTGAACTCAGATCTACCGAGTGCTTGCAAGTCTGCAGAGAGACGACTACTCTAATAAATTAGTCAGTGTCAACCGCTAAAGACATCTGGTTGCTGCTGTTGTTGTTTTGGGCTTCCCTGGTCGCTCAGATGGTAAAGAATCCACCTGCAATGCGGGAGATCTGGGTTCCATCCCTGGATTGGGAAGATCCTCTGGAGGAGGGCTTGTTGTTGTTTAGCCACTAAGTCATGTTCAACTCTTTTGGGACCACTTGGACTGTAGCCCACCAGGCTCTTCTGTCCATGGGATTTCCCAGGCAAGAGTACAGGGTGAGTTGCCATTTCCTTCTCCAGGGGATCTTCCCGATCCAGGGATTGAACCTGTGTCTCCTGCATTGGCAGGCAGATTCTTTCACCACTGAGCCACCTGGGAAGCCCATAATTATGGTTATCACTTAGGAAATGAAGGGAAAAGTGGGATTGAGGTTGGTATCAAAAGGAACTTCAAATTTACCTGAGATGTTTTATTTCTAGAAAAAAATGAAATAGTATGAAAAATTCTTAACAATGGTCAATTCTGAATTGTAAAAAAAAAGTTATTAAATTATTTTCTGAACTTTTTAAATCATTCATAAAAAAGTTTATAATATTCCCACAAATAAAGGAAGAAGTCAAAAACAAGCAACTCTCTGTGCTAAAATCTGTCCATCATGAGAGCAGTCACACGTGGATTATTATGTCCAAAAGTCATTCTGAGCTTGAAATAGAGCCTGAGTATTTCAGAGGAAATCCATAAATCTGATCAATTCAGTAAAACTCATGGTTTGATATTCAGAGTGTAAACATTGAGAACTAGGGCATTTTAGGAAATGTTACTGGTTGAAAGTGAATTTTAAGATGATTTCCTTTCTCTGTATAGACTGTGAGAGGGTCTCACAGTGTTTTCATATTTTCTACTTAGAAGGGAAAAGGTGCCCAGATCTTAGCTCCCCAGACCCGCCCGCCTCTGTATCCTCTCCTCTAACTCTAACCCTCATCTCCCTGATCTTTCTATCCGATCAGAGCTCTGAGATCAATCCAGCAGGTTGAGCTCAGTCTCCGGGTGCGTGTGCATGCTCGGTCACTCAGCTGACCCTGTGGCCTGCCAGGCTCCTCTCTGTAGAGTTTCCCAGGCTAGGATAGTGGAGCTACTTGCCATGTCCTACTCCAGGGGAGCTTCCTGGATTGGGGATCGAACCTGTGTCTCCTGTGCTGGCATACAGATTCTTTACCACTGCGCCACCTGGGAAGGCCTAAGTCCCTGGCACCACTTCGGAAGACAGCCACAGGACCCTCAGGGGATGGTGGCGACAAATCGGAGGCATTTTCCTCCAGCACCGTATTGTGTTAACTTTCTTTGTTTGTTTCCTTTAAATCACAGGATGACCTGCTTTCAGCTTGGAAGTTATAACCAGTGACTGAATGAGAACAATACTTTTCATCAAAAATAACAAAAGAGCCAAAGATTCCTCAAAGATTCCAGGGCACTGAGAAGACAAATGAACAAACACGAAATCTGACCATTAAACTTAGAGGCACAGACTTCGAAAGCAGATAAACTTTCCACATTAAAATACAATTTTTCCCACACACTGGTCTGTAGATATTTATGCAACTGTACCCAGCTGCTGTATTATTGAATATATTTGGTGTTAGATGCACAGTACATTAATGTGATGGATTATCATGGCATCTAGTTAACTTCATCTTACATTTTACCTTCTAGGCCTGTGGTGTTAAAATACTGATCAAACTCATTTCTCAGTAAATGAGTTCATGTAAAGAAAGTTCTCTGCCCCAAGGTCTCTTTGGACCCCAAATATAAATTTACATATTGCAGCAGTAAATAAGTACACAGCAAATTAAGAGAAGACCTAAGTATTGCTCTTATCTAGCACTGGAAACTAACAGTCTGTGTTTCATGAGAACTGAAAAATTAGCACGAATTGTTTTGAGTGTAAGCAAACCAAACAGGAGGACAGACAAGCTTTTAATTAAAACAGCTCACATCAATTAGAAAGGATTGTTACGGAATTGTTGAAATGAATGATCTGAATAGTACTAAGATTTTGAAATAAAGCTGGGAAAATATCAGAGATTTATCCACAATAAACTAATTCACAATGAGAAGAGAAAGGATCCCTGAGCGGTGTTTGATTGTTCTTAGAATAGCACTACTCCATATATATGTGTTAGTACGCTGTAATGGTCTTTATCTTTCTGGCTTACTTCACTCTGTATAATGGGCTCCAGTTCCATCCATCTCATTAGAACTGATTCAAATGAATTATTTTTAATGGCTGAGTAATATACATGTATATTATCTCGGGTGAAACAGATCACCAGCCCAGGTTGGATGCATGAGACAAGTGCTCAGGCCTGGTGCACGGGGAAGACCCAGAGGGATCGGGTAGAGAAGGAGGTGGGAGGGGGATCGGGATGGGGAACACATGTAAATCCATGGCTGATTCATGTCAATGTATGACAAAAACCACTACAATATTGTAAAGTAATTAGCCTCCAACTAATAAAAATAAATGAAAAAAAAAAAAAAAAAGACTAGCACTATTTCAGGAGGCATCTACTCTAACCCACAGAATGCATTCCTTGTGTGCTGGCTCAGTCACTCAGTCGTGCCTGACTCTTTGTGACCCCATAGACTGTAGCTGCCAGGCTCCTCTGTCCATGGGATTTTTCAGGCAAGAGACTAGAGCGAGTTGCTGTTTTCTGCTCCAGGGGATCTTCCCAGGTCAGGGATCGAACCTGTATCCCGCGCCTCCCACACTGGGAGGCAGATTCTTCACCACTGTGCCGCCCGGGAGGCCCCAGGTATTCCTTACAGACCGTCTTCCAGTCTTTGTGAACATCTGGTCTTTGTTTAAATGTCTCCATCTCTAATCAACCCCTTACCTCTCCTGTCATTTTTACCCAATGGCCCCGAGCTTCCTCCTGACGTCCTGCAGAACGCAGCTGACCCCCTTCTGGGCAGGGCTACTCTTCAATGCTAGGACTCAGCTGGCATACCTTCTCAGTCTTCACATGAACAGGTTAAACATCCCAGTTCCTTCATTGTGTTTCTTGTTTTGTTCTGTTTTGTTCAGTTCACATAGTTTTGCAGTGGTCACTTTGAACATCATTTCAGTCATCTTAAAGAAAAGTCCAAATAGGAAACTGAATACTCAAAGAATTCCCTGATAGGAAACAATGCATTTTTAAAAAATGAAATTTAATTTTGGCTTTAAAAATAAATACCTGAATAAATCTAGTCAGATATAATTAGATGGGTAAATATTTCATTATATATACGTATAAATATACGTATAATGTATACATATAGATTATATGTGCATGTAGACATGCAGATATATATGTATCCACACACCCACACATCCATATGAGAGAGAGAGAAAGACTCCCTTCATTTTTCCTGGAAGGTACACCCAGTTTAAACATAAGTTCTGGCAAAATTTTTTCATCACTAACCTTGTTAAGAAAGCCCAAAGGCTTCACATTCTCTGGCAGAACACTGGATGGGAAGATCAGGATTCCTTCTTGGGGCTGGTGTCTGTGTACGTGGGGATGTCATTTCAGGGGCGGTGATAATAAAGCCCTATGGTGTGCAGTCCTGACTCTTTGCAACTCCATGGACTATAGCCCATGAAGCTCTTCTGTCCAAGGAATTCTCCAGGCAAGAATACTGGAGTGGGTTGCCATTTCCTTCTCCAAAACTCTATAGTGTGGAAGGTAAGAATTTAATGCAGCAAATATATATTATGCAGCTGATGTGTGCAAACATGTGGTTGTGAGATACACAGGAATAGACACCATAAAATGGATATTAGAGGCCAGTGCAAATTAAGCACCCCGTCCCTTTAGGTAAGACACTTCATTTGGTCAACCAATACTTATTGAGCATCTACCATGGATAAGCATTGTTCTGATAAATACAAAGAGTATCAATGTGCTTAGACAGAATGAGCAATAGAAAGGTGGACTGCAAATAATTTTAGATGACTGGAGCTGTTTTAAGTGGTCTTGCAGCTTCAAATAGTACAGGACAAAGAATAATCCAGCAGAAGGCATTTTCTGCCTTCATAAATAATCCAGCATATGGTAATAATAATAATAATAATAGAGTGTTAATAGCAACCTTGACTTGAGAGCTTATTGTGTGCCCAAGCAACAAGCTAAGCCCTTTACATTCATTTTATAATTTAATCTTCACAACAATACTTTTATCACTATTTTCCATGCAGAGAAGCTAAAGATTAATTACCCAAGGTACTATAGCTCATAAGCACACGTAGTATATTATTTGCAAAAATGACGACAATTCTCCCTAAAACCATGCCCTTCACAATGTAACGTTGCCACTCATCCAGTCAAGAGGCAGGCTCTGTTTTCTGTTTCTTTGAATGGCCTTGCAACTTGTGTTAGTCAGCTGGATACAATAGAAATGGCAAAGCACCAGTTCCCAGCCTCAACCTCAGAAGACCTTGCAAACTTCTGCTCTCTCTGTCTCTGACCCCTGAGATCACGATATGAAAAAGCCCAAAGCAGCCAGCTGGAGAATGAGTTGTTCACCGGCTTCCAGGTGAGGTCACCCCAGACAGCCAGTATCAAGTGGCGTGTCCACTGATGCAGGAGCATGAACGAGCTGGCAGAGGACAGCTGAGCCAGCCAAGAATAGCCAGCAGCCCCCTGCAGGCTTGTGAGCAGTAATAAAGTCTCCTTGTTTGAAGCCACTAAGTCTTGGGATGGTTACTTAGGATTCTGAAGCCCAAGATGGTCTGACTTCGGATGTTGTATATTTAATCACTGTATAACATCATGTCATCTAATGAAATACGAATGTCTACCTTAGAATTAGGGGATTTTTTTTTCTGTATCAGATGACCTGCTATTAATAATACATTTTCAGTGATTTTGCTTTTTCCTTAATTCCCCCAAACAAGAAGAGGTCCATATTGTTTATGCAAATTGATTTCCCTGTTCTAAGATTGTTTTTCTCCCCAAATGCTCGTTTCCAGCTGCTCTGGGTCAGGGGTAAAGACAGAGCATTCCAACAGCCTTTTGGCACCCCGGAGCCGAGAGCCATCTGTTTGGCTGTAGGCTATTCACCAAGGACCCGGCAAGTAACATGTTTCTGACCAGTGGTGGATAATTTGATAGCTCATCATTACCCAATAAATATGCTAATCATTGCCCCTGAAGTGGGACTGAAACAGTAATTTGGTTGCAAAGCATCCAGTGCTTGTCTGGAAGATAGAGAAGGCCTGTGATCCCGGCCTAACTTCATAAAGCTGTCATGTTGTTATTTATCCTATTTTACTTGCCCCCAAACTCTGATCTATCCGTCATCATGCACGAGAGATTAAATGGTCCTCCCTGTTATCTGATAAATAAGTAGATACTCACTTTCTTTGACATGTTATCATTTTACCCTTTTCCCATCCAGTTTTGTCCAGATGAATTTTCCTCTTCAATAATTCTAATAGATTAGCTTAGATTTCCGAGGCAGAGTAATGAGAGAGCAGTGTGGATCAAGCAGTCACTCACTCATTCCCTCCAAATCTGACTGTCCAATCATTCAGTAAGTGCCTTCTATTTGCAACATGACTTAAAATCAGGTTCTAGAATCTATTAAGCCACCTCAGTTGGATAAATATTCTTCTTAATTAAGTAATAATGATGATGACACCTATCTAATATTGAAAACAATATGAAAGTGTTTAAACCAATTACTTTCATAGTTATCATTTTATCTTTTTAATAATGATTAAGAAAATGAATCTAAAAACCATTAAAGTACTTGTTCCTAACCTCACCATATGCATTCCCTTGTATTTAAAGATTTCTGTTGTTAGTAGATTAATAGGGAATGAGAACCAGAACGCTATGCATTGCCTTGAGTATTTATATTACCTTCTGAGTGAGCAGTGCCCCTGGGAATGGGTGGTGTTTAATCTGTGAGGTTTTACAAGGCAGTGGAGGGGAGATGGTCATAGATTTACCAGAAATAAGTATTTGATAATTATCATTTTAACTGACCTGCCTTTCTGGGTAGATTCTTCAAAAGATATCCACTAGATTTTGAATGGAAATAACAGTAATAATTATTAAGCATACATGTGTGCTAAGCATTAAATACACATTATCTCACTTAATCTTTAAAACAATCCTCTGAATTAGGTATTAGAGACCCTGATGCTGGGAAAGATTGAGGGCAAGAGAAGAAGGGGATAACAGAGGATGAGACGATTGGATGGCATCATGAGTCTGAGCAAACTCCAGGAGATAATGAAGGACAGGGAAGCCTAGCGTGCTGCAGTTCTTGGGATCACAAAGAGTTGGACATGACTGAGAGACTGAATGGTATTCACTCCCCAGAACTCAACATGCCTCACTCCAGAGCTCAGACTCCACCCTCCTCTCCTCAAGAATCAAACTGCAGTGATTAGAACTCAGTAGTAGAGTTCAGTCTCGTGGTTACTAGACGCTCCTCTGTGAATGAGAGACCAGTAAGTAGAAATACCTGAGAAGAGCCTTTGAACACGATAATTTGGCTAAAACATTTAAAAATGACCTCACAAGTTGAAAATCTTCAAAGCAACATAAACCTCCATGAAAACAGTAATGATTAAGTGGAATCTGCATTTAATAAAAATTACCTACATCAACCTGCTCCAGTATTCTTGCCTGAGAAATCCCATGGACAGAGACCCTGGTAGGCTATAGTCCAGGGGGTTGCAAAGAATTGGACGTTACTGAAGATTCACACACACACACACACCTAATAATTACCTTTCCTTCCTCCTCAGACTTTCAGAAATTCCTAGAAGTGTAAAATGCCTGACCAGACTTCTCTCTCTGTTACCACTTTGCCAGTTTCCTCTCCCACTCCCACCCCAACTTTCTAGCAGAAATACCAAAATTAAATAAAGGTAATTTTCTTTCCATATTTTTAAAGACAGGAATTTTATAATTCTTCATTTTTCCTGAATCTGGTTTTTTTTTTTTTTTTGGCGAGGTGGGAGTAGGGAGAATGTTCCTCTAGTTTAGGAAGGCAGGATGGTGGACTTTGGCCATCATGAAAAGAAAATAAATAAATAAATAAATAACTGGGTTAGTTAGCTGGTTAGCAAGTTAATTAGTTGGTTAGTTAGTTAATTGGACCTAGTAACATTAAACAGAAATACCTTAGGAAAAAAGCAATCAATGAGATGTTTCCAAGGGAACCGAAATTCCTTAGAAGGGCAGTCAAGGTATCATGAATGAAGTCTTGACTGAATGTGGCAGCGCCCAATGAAGCAGCTTGCTCTGACGCTCTACAGACAGAGCCTCCGAGAGCCCCAAGGAGGCGGTGAGCATGCCCTTCCTGTCTACTCTTCCATCTCAAAGGACTTCAAGGAAAATACAGGTCATGTGAGAGCTTCCCTGGTGGCTCAGATGGTAAAGAATTCACCTGCAGTGCAGGAGACCCGGGTTCAATCCCTGGATTGGGACGGTTCCCTGGAGGAGGGAAAGGCGACCCACTCTAATATTCTTGCCTGGAGAAACCCATGGACAGAGGAGCCTGGAGGGCTGGAGTGGGCTACAGTCCATGGGGTCGAAAAGAGTCGGACATGACTGAGCAGCTTTCACTTTTCATAGCTGATGTGAACATAAGGAGCAGCCGGCAGGGTCGCCTGTCCAGGGCCAGACCTCCGAGCAGCTGGTGGAGGCCACCGCTTTCACCCAGAGTTTCTGGGGAGCCCATGTGGCTCCACGCCCCTCCCTCTCCTCCTCTTCTCCGCATCCCCTTCCTTTGCTTCTTTTTGGAAAGATGCAAACCTACAGGAAAGCTGCAAGACTAGTACGCTAGCATAAATCGCATATACTGCTCACCTAAATCACTAGTGGTGTCATGTTTGTTTCTCTCTGTGAATGTGTGTGCACATATATAATATGCACATAAAATAAACGTGTATACTACAATTGTTATTTTGCTGAAAAATTTGGTCTTTTATTCTAAATACATTTGCATGTATCTCCTGAGAACAAGGATACCATCTGACCTAATCCCAATTCAGTTACTGAATTCAGGAAATTAATCTTGATATAATACTATTGTCTAATAGACAATCCATATTCAAATTTCACTAACTGTCTCAATAGCATACTTTGTACCTTTTTTTTTCTTATCTAGGATCCAGTCCAGGGTCATGCACTGCATTGAACTGTCTGGACTCTTCAGTGTCTGAAACAGACTGACGTCTTTTGAAGGACACGTGACAGCTGTTTTCAGTTGCTGTTGTTGTCCAGTCCCTCAGTCATATCCAACTCTGTGACCCCACGGACTGCAGCACGTCAGGCTTCCCTGTCCTTCACCATCTCCCAGAGCTGCTCAAATCATGTCCATTGACTAAGCCCCAATTTAAGTCTGTCTGATTGTTTCCTGTGATTAGATTCTGGTTATATGTATACTGTATCAGCAATCATGTGTCATTCTCAGGACACCTTTCTGAACTTTCTTTTTTTGTTGTTGTTATTGAGCTTTTCTTTTTTAAAAATTTATTTATTTTAATTGGAGGCTAATTGCTTAATAATACTGTAGTGGTTTTGCCATACATTGACATGAACTTTTCAATTTTCATTTTATTTTAATCAGTGTAATTGCTCTCCAACCTTGTGTTCGTTTCTGCTGCACAATAGTGACTCAGCCATGAGTGTTCATTTGGCCCCTCCCTCGGAAGCCTCCCTCCCCGCCCCATCCCACCCGCTAGGTCATCACAGAGAATGGAGGGGAGCTTCCTGCGCCTTATAGCAGCTTCCCACTAGCTGCCGGCCTCACACACGGTGCTGCTCAGCTCATCCTACCCTCTCCTCCCCACTCTGCTCACACGTCTGTTCTCTATGTCTCTGTCTCTTTGCCTGCCCTGCAAATAGGTTCATCAGCACCATTTCTCTAGATCTTACGTGTGTGTGTTTATATATGATATTTGTTGAACTTTGATTACATTGGTGAGGCCATTTCTGGAACATGTTGCTTCAGATTATCCGTTTTCCCTCAGTAAAAGTAATCTGTGGGGAGATACACTGATAGTCTGCAAATACTCTGTTCCCTAGCAAACTCACCCACTGATTTTTGCACAAACTCCTCTCATTTTTGCTTGTAATGATAGCCAAGTAGTTCATCTAAACAATTCTGCAATTTAATAACATGCTCAACCCTGAACTGACATATCCTATCAGATTATTGCATGCTGTGAGCATTTCCATTCATTTTAAAACTACTCCCTTTTCATCTTAACATGTGAGGATTGAGAGAAAAGCCTACATTCACATTATACCTCTGAGCAATGAGAACACAGAAGGCTGCTAGTAACGATACATTTCCCCTTTCCTATTTCACTCCACGGAGAGGAAGAAAAGTGACCTTGCTGGACTCAGTCCATACGAAACTATGGTTGTTTTAGAAGGGCTGGGCAAAAGCAGGTGGCGGAAGACTCCTCAATTCAAAACCAAACCAAATCCCAGCCAATATGGGAAGCAAAACGCCCCAGTCAGTCTGCAAGCTACCGCAGGGCATCCTGCTGACTTCTGAGCAAAATTAATTGCACGAACCTGGCAAGGCTCCAAACATCGGCCATCCCTGCCTTCATTACCGCAATCTCTGCTGTCACTTCTTAATCAGCGCTGCCTCCATGATTCGATAGATGGTACTTTGCTTGCATTTAGAGAGGGATTGGTGCAAACACTGCTTTCACTATGCAATTATTTTTTTATAAGGATTTAAGTTGGAGCTCATGGTTGGACACGATATGTAATTTAGGCAGCAAAAGCCTCTTGGGGCACTCTGGGAACCATACCAAACTCATACCTACATTGGTTAGACATGTCTCAAGGTCATGAAGATACACCCTGCAAATATTGGCCCAAAAAGTGTAATCAGCAAGCTTTCTCTCTCTCTCTGTCTTTTTTTTTTTTCGCTTGTAGTGGAAAAATAAGAGACAAATAAAGAACAGTTGGCCATAAAGGGGAAATACTTTAACATTTATTGGGACATTTTCAATAGCTTATTTTTCTGCTTGCTATGGGAATACAGGGAAGCCTGCCATGCTGCAGTCCATGGGATCACGAAGAGTCGGACATGACTTAGTGACTGAACAACAATGTTGGGAATATTTATAAGATGTCACATGTTTTTTCCTCCAGATCTTGTCTTCATGTTCCAATCCTTTCCTTACCTGTGATGCCAAATAAACCAAGTAGTAAAATACTGTTAGGATAGGGTGTATTATGGTCACTGACACTGAATATCAAACAATAAGCTAATGAGACAGAAAACTGGGATTTGAAGGAGTTTGTTCTAATGATAGCACAAGAAAAACATGTCATACTTGCAGAATCCAGGTGAACTAGGGGTTTAAGAAAGGCATGAAGAAGGCCTCTGTTATTAAACAAATGAGGTAATTCAAGGCATTTTTAATGTTCCTATTTTCATTGGAAAATTTGCATGACCATCTGATTCCTGGAGAAGTCATACAGTCTAAAACTCAAGCATCAAATAAAACTGCCAATGGCCCAAATCAATTCTCTTAAAAATTCTTCTGGGATAAACATTCTATAACCTCTCTTAAGAAGAATGAAATAAAAGTAAGTCTGATTGCAAGAGGGAGCCTGCGGTCATACTCTGTTTGTATTAAAGGACATAGTCAATTCAACTGGAGTAATTGAGCACATAGGTATGTTGTGTTGGCATAATGGTATTTGGAAGGACCCAGGACACTGGGACATTACTAATATACTTGGCTAGAGTCACCTCTGTGGCTCAAAATTCTCCAATGGCTCCTTCTCTTTACACTGAGAATAAAATCCAAGACTTTTTCAAGGTATGTAAAACCCGCTGACCTGGCCTCTGATTTGTCATCTGCTCCTGTATCACCCGCCCTCCCCAGGTTCACGACCCTGCTGCCCCGTGGAGTCTCGCTCAGGCCCTTGAACCCGCCCATACCTCTGTCTTGGGGAATCGTGCCTTTGCAGTTTCCACTGTCTGGACAGCAAGAGGCCGGCAGGCCGGGTCTTCTGCCTCAACTCACATAGAGTCCCCTGAGAGAAACTGCCCATGCTCAGGGCACCCAACTCATCTGTGAGTCTCTGTACACCACTTCTTGGGATCTGTAGCATGTGCTCATTGGTTTCTTTGCCTGTTTACTTTCTCACCCCCTCCCAACAGGTCTTTTCGGTCCTGTTCACAAGGGCATCTTCAGCACTCAGTAGATTAGAGCTCAGTAACCATGGGCTGAACTAACAGAAGACCAAACGAAAGCCTGGAGCGAGTGAAGGACACACAGTCTGCACAAAACTGGGTGCTGTTTCACATCAGCACTTCTGCCTTGCATTTTAAGAATCTGGGATCAAGTTTAATGTTCTCTAAGAGACCAACTGCAGCCATGAAATTAGGAGACAATTGCTTCTTGGCAGGAAAGCTATGACAAAACTAGACAGTGTATTAAAAAGAAAGGGCAGTGTATTAAGAAAACCTAGACAGTGTATTAAAAAGCATCACCTTGTCAGCAAAGGTCTGTATAGGCAAGGCTATGGTCTTTCCAGTAGTAATGTAGGGATGTGAGAGCTGGACCATAAGGAAGGCAGAGCGCCAAAGAATTGATGCTTTTGAACTGTGTTGCTGGAGAAGACTCTTGAAAGTTGTTTGGACAGCAAGGAGATCAAACCAGTCAATCTTGAAGGAAATCAACCCTGAATACTCGTTGGAAGGAGTAATGCTGAAGCTGAAGCTCCAATACTTTGGCCACCTGATATGAAGAGCCAGCTCACTGGGAAAGACCCTGATGATGGGAAAGACTGAAGGCCAAATGAGAAGGGGGTGTCAGAGGATAAGATGGTTGGATGGCATCACCGACTCAGTGGACATGAACTTGGGCAAACTCCAGGAGATGGTGAAGGACAGGAAGCCTGGCATGCTGCAGTCTACAGGTCACAGAATCAGAAACAATGTGGTGACTGAAAACAGAAGAGGAGACCAACAGTGCTTTGAGGAAAAGTCCTGCCTTCAGCATCCCTCTTTTCCCCTGTCATATCCATTGCTCAAGGAAGTTCACTAAATGTGTGCAGGAAGGAAGGAACGGGGAAAGGGAGAGAGGGAAGGAGAGAGGCAGGCAGAAAGGGAGGAAGGAAGGAGCAAAGGAGGGAGGGAGGAGGGGAAGAGAAAGAGAAGGGAAGAAAAGGAAGGAGGGGAGAGTCTGTCACCTGGCGGGCAGTGATTTTTCCCTCAGCAACACGCTGAAGCAGGCAACCATGAGTTTGCTGCTGGGGCTTGGAGCAGTGAGGATCCCGCACTCACATTAATTCAGAGCAGAGAAGCGCTGTCAAGCGTCTGAGGGAGTGTGGAAGGTGGTCCTGGAGAATTCCCTCCCGGGCAGCTCCGAAACCATGGGAAGCCAACGCTGAGCATGTGAGAGACGTGCTTTCCCAAGAGCCCCAAGGAAAGATCTTTTAAATCAGAGAACCAGATGGCCTGCCTTATTAAAGGGTACCTCTCAAAGACAAATCTTTTTATTTTTTTCCCTTAATACTCACCTTGGTGAAAGGTGAACTTCTACCTTGGAATCAATCTCTCCAAGGTCCCTGTTTCAGCCTCTGTTCAGAAGTAGGACACTCAACCTCTGCTGTCTACCTGGTGTTTATGATGAAGGCAGCTGAACACACCCCCAGCAGCCCAGGGGCACCGTTTTTGCCCATAAGAGGAAAGCTGTATCTCAGAGACCGGGGTACAAATCCCATTTCCACCTAAAGCTTGGCTGTAGGAGGAAGCACCTAAACTGCTGCATTTACACTTCAAACATCTGCTGTGTTCCTGTGACACCATGCTCCTACTAGGATGCCTTCTGCAAAAAGCCCTGGAATGGCTCCCCATCGCCCATTCTGTGAAGACAGCATGATGGAGGGAAGAGAGAGAATGGCTCTGAATTTGGCCACAAAGTACCTATCAGATCTTGAACAAGTCACCATCTCCTTGTGTCTGTTTTGTCCCCTGGGCCAAATGACTTTATGTGCCTTGGGAAGAAAACAAGATTAAAATCATGACTGAAATATAATTAAAGATCGTGACTTCTGAAAGGGTTCCAGGACTGTTTCAGTGACTTGTCTTTTGTTTAGTTTGTTCTGTTTGGCTCTAACTCAGTGACTCTCACACTGGTGTCCTCAGACTGGCAGCATCAGCATCATCTGGGGAGCTCGCTGGAAATAAAAATCCTCAGGCCCCATCACAGATCTACTGAATCAGAATCTCTGGGGGTATGACCCAGATTTCTGGACGTTAACAAGCCCCGTAGGTGATTCTGAGGCCCATATTTGAGAACTGCTGGCTTAAACGAATACTTTTTGAAGGGCCCTGCCATGAGCACATGATTTTGGCCTCTCTTGCACTGGGTCACGCTCAGTTCTGTCTACGGGCTTCAGGGTTGCTAAGCCCACGTATCTCTAAGGACTGGGCACATGACTTTGCTAAGCCGATCAGTGCCTCCCATTTTCCAGTCTAAAGCCATTGGTGCAGGGTGGTCATGTGACCTCAACAGATCCAAACAAAGGGAGTTTCAAGGCTTCTGCTTGGACAGTGACACTCAACTCTTTGCATGCCATGAAGACAATCAGGCTTAGGATGCCCCAAACACCATGGAAGGAAGATGGGAGACAGGAAGAAACTGAGGCTCTGGTGCCACTGCAGGACCAAGGCTTGTTTGGTGTCAGTTCTGCCACATCTTTTCTTCTTTGTGTCAAAAGCCAATTTTTGTTGTTTAGTCACTCAGTCGTATCCAACTGTTTTGCCATCCAATGGACTGTAGCCCACCAGGCTCCTCTGTCCATGGGATTCTCCAGGCAAGAATACTGGAATGGGTTGCCATTCCCTTCTCCAGGGGATCATCCCAACCCAGCGACAGAACCTGCATCTCCTGCATTGGCAGGCCGATTCTTTACCACTGAGCCACCAGGGAAGCCCAAAAGCCAATAAATTGTATTTATTTTAGTTTGTCTGCACTGAGTCTTAGTTGCAGCATGCATGATCTTTTAGTTGTGACATGTGGGACTGCTTCCCCAGCCAGGGATCAAACCCAGGCCCCTTGCATTGGGAGTGCAGAGTCTTAGGCACTGGGCCACCAGGGAAATCCCAAATTGCATTTATTTTTTAAGCTTGTTTGAACCAGGTGTTCTATCACCTAGAACCAAGTGCTCAGACTCTGAAATCTACATTGAGTATGAAAAATGATAACTCCTTTCACTCTGGTCTAGAAAGAGAAGATGAAGTAAATCACCAAAACAGTAAAGCATTCCCTATAAGAGTTGTATGAACTTGAAGCTGGTTCCTGGCTAAGACTGAGGAGAATGCAGATGGGGTGGGGAAGTAAAGAGATGAGGGGGAAAAAAGAAAATTTGAGAAGGGAAGAGAAGAAAATTTTTAGGCAAAAGTCAGATACTTGTGGGGAATATGGCCATTAAAAAAGGTCCTCTAATGGAGATGGACTGATATATTTCCAATAACTATGACAGGATTACTCTAAGCTCTTCCCATCCTTTAATTCAATTTAACCCTCCCAACCACCCGTAAGAGGCATCGATATCAGGGTGGGAGGCAGAGCTGAGACGCCACAGGAGGCAGCCTGGCTCGTCTCCACTGGCTTCCATGTCAGGACAGACGCAAGCCCTCCGGCTGCAGTTACCTGTTGTGCTCACTGGACTTCTTCACTGTCTGCTCCATCACACAGTCTGACTTAGCACCGCTTTGAGAAGAATGAAGAGAGTTTAGAGGAAAGAGATGGGGTCTGCCTGGGATGCCGTCACGCAGAAGGATGGTCACAGGAAGCAAGGGGATGGCTGGGAGCCAGGCAGAGGCCCAGAGGAAGACGACAACACAAACTGACCCAGGAGTGGCTGTGCCGTTGTTGCTGCTGTTAGTCACTCGGTCGTGTCTGACCCTGTGTGACCCCATGCCCTGCAGTCTGCCAGCCTGCTCTGTCTGTGGGATTTCCCAGGCATGAATGCTGGAGTGGGCTGCCATTCTCTTCTCCAACCAAGGGATCGAACCTGAGTCTCCTGCATTGGCACCGCTGAGCCACCTGGGAGGCCCTATTTGACATTAGGGGTCTCTAAAATCTGGACAGACCTTATCTCAGAAGCCAGATTTGGCTGGTCAGTAATGTTTTATTCATCCTGAAAAATGCTAATGAAAAACTTATAATTTATTTGTAGCATTTACAAATTGAGAGAGAACAATACAAAATTCAGGCTTCCAGCTTCCCTGGAAAAGCTCAGATCAAGAAACACTGCGCTCACCTTCCTACAGCAGATACAGCTGTGAGGATTGAGTCAGGGCCGCCCGCCGCAGACTGGACGCACGTCTCCCTGTCAGGGCCGCCCGCCGGCAGACGGGACGCACGTCTCCCTGTCAGGGCCGCCCGCCGCAGACGGGACGCACTCTCCCTGTCAGGGCCGCCCGCCGACAGACGGGACGCACGTCTCCCTGTCAGGGCCGCCCGCCGCAGACGCGACGCACATCTCCCTGTCAGGGCCGCCCGCCGCAGACGCGACGCACTCTCCCTGTCAGGGCCGCCCGCCGCGGACGCGACGCACGTCTCCCTGTCAGGGCCCTGCAGACGGGACGCACGTCTCCCTGTCAGGGCCGCCCGCCGGCAGACGGGACGCACGTCTCCCTGTCAGGGCCGCCCGCCGCAGACGCGACGCACGTCTCCCTGTCAGGGCCGCCCGCCGCAGACGCGACGCACGTCTCCCTGTCAGGGCCGCCCGCCGCAGACGCGACGCACGTCTCCCTGTCAGGGCCGCCCGCCGCAGACGGGACGCACGTCTCCCTGTCAGGGCCGCCCGCCGCAGACGGGACGCACTCTCCCTGTCAGGGCCGCCCGCCGACAGACGCGACGCACGTCTCCCTGTCAGGGCCGCCCGCCGCAGACGGGACGCACGTCTCCCTGTCAGGGCCGCCCGCCGCAGACGCGACGCACGTCTCCCTGTCAGGGCCCTGCAGACGGGACGCACGTCTCCCTGTCAGGGCCGCCCGCCGGCAGACGGGACGCACGTCTCCCTGTCAGGGCCGCCCGCCGCAGACGCGACGCACGTCTCCCTGTCAGGGCCGCCCGCCGCAGACGGGACGCACGTCTCCCTGTCAGGGCCGCCCGCCGCAGACGCGACGCACGTCTCCCTGTCAGGGCCGCCCGCCGACAGACGCGACGCACGTCTCCCTGTCAGGGCCGCAGGCTACAGACGGGACGCACGTCTCCCTGTCAGGGCCGCAGGCTACAGACGGGACGCACGTCTCCCTGTCAGGGCCGCCCGCCGCAGACGCGACGCACGTCTCCCTGTCAGGGCCGCCCGCCGCAGACGGGACGCACGTCTCCCTGTCAGGGCCGCCCGCCGCAGACGGGACGCACTCTCCCTGTCAGGGCCGCCCGCCGACAGACGCGACGCACGTCTCCCTGTCAGGGCCGCCCGCCGCAGACGGGACGCACGTCTCCCTGTCAGGGCCGCCCGCCGCAGACGCGACGCACGTCTCCCTGTCAGGGCCCTGCAGACGGGACGCACGTCTCCCTGTCAGGGCCGCCCGCCGGCAGACGGGACGCACGTCTCCCTGTCAGGGCCGCCCGCCGCAGACGCGACGCACGTCTCCCTGTCAGGGCCGCCCGCCGCAGACGCGACGCACGTCTCCCTGTCAGGGCCGCCCGCCGCAGACGCGACGCACGTCTCCCTGTCAGGGCCGCCCGCCGACAGACGCGACGCACGTCTCCCTGTCAGGGCCGCAGGCTACAGACGGGACGCACGTCTCCCTGTCAGGGCCGCAGGCTACAGACGGGACGCACGTCTCCCTGTCAGGGCCGCCCGCCGCAGACGGGACGCACGTCTCCCTGTCAGGGCCGCCCGCCGCAGACGGGACGCATGTCTCAGTCAGCTCCTCACAGCTGAACTCGTGTCACCCGTCCCTCCCCTGCGGTCACCCAAATTTCATCCTCTTCCTTGTTCAGTCAGAGTGCTCTCTCAGTCCATTATTTTGCCCACGCCACCCTGACTCATCCTGCAATCATTTTCTCCACCATGTCTTCAGTCACAGTTTACCCTTTAAGAGTGAAATTCTGTTTTTTCCCTACCTCTTTCTGTCCTACTTCTCTGAATTTGCCTGATCTTTCAGGAGCTAGCTTGCAACCATCATATTCAGAAAAGATTCCAGAAAGTCAGTTTTGTAAGTTCCTATCATTTGCAAATCTAGCTCCTTCAACACTTTGAACATCTAGCAACTATTCAAATAAATTCTGATTTTAGTTACATTAACCCTCTGACCAGGTTTCTGTTTTTGCCACCAAAGAACCATCACTGATGGTTACTGGCAGTGCTTTAAATGGGTAGGAAACAAGAAAATAGAAAAGCATTAGCGCAACCTAAAATAGAATATATATATGTATATACATATAAATGAATATATATATGTATGTATGTATATATAAATGAACCTGGGTCTCCCACATTGCAGGCAGTTTCTTCACCATCTGAACCAACAGAGAAGCCCATTAGATGAACATACATGCATTATGATCCCCATTAATATAGCTGATTACATATCAATATATGTGCATCTAGACAAAGATACATATGGAAAAGTACACTTAAATTTTAAAAAGCAGTCATAGTCGGGATATGATATTACAGATGATATGTATTAAGACATTTTCTGTTATTTTTATTTTATGTAATTTTCTATATATATATTAATTTTAATATGCTGCTGTGCCAGCTGGATGAATCACAAGCTGGAATCAAGCCTGCCAGGAGGGAGGGAGGGAGGTTCAAGAGGGAGGGCACATATGGACACACCTATGGTTGATATATGTTGATGTGTAGCGAAAGCCAACACAATATTATAAAGCAATTATCCTCCAATTTAAAATACATAACTTTCAAAAAGCTAAGATCCTGGCATCTGGTCCCATCATTTCTTGGAAAATAGAAGGAAAAAAGTGGAAGCAATGACAGATTTTATTTTCTTGGGCTCCAAAATCACTGTGGACAGTGACTGCAGGGATGGAATTAAAAGACACTTCACTCTTGGAAGGAAAGCTGTGACAAACCTAAACAGCATATTAAAAAGCAGAGATATCACTTTGCCAATAAAGGTTCATATAGTCAAAGCTATGGTCTTTCCAGTAGTCATGTACAGATGTGAGAGCTGTAAAGTAAAGAAGGCAGAGTGCTGAAGAATTGATGCTTTCAAACTGTGCTGGAAAAGACTCTTGAGAGTCTCTTGGAAAGTAAGGAGGTTAACCCAGTCAATCTTAAAGGAAGTCAATCCTGAATACTCTTTAGAAGGACTGATGCTGCCGCTGAAACTCCAATGTTTTGGCCACCTAATGCAAATAGGTGACTCATTGGAAAAGACCCTGATGCTGGGAAAGATAGAAGGCAAAAGGAGAAGAGGGCAATGAGGATGAGATGGCATCTCAGAGGTTGGATGGCATCACTGATTCAATGGACATGAACTTGGGTAAACTCCAGGAGATGGTGAGGGACAGGGAGGCCTGGCATGCTGCAGTATATAGGGTCACAAACAGTTGGACAAGACTTGGCGACTGAACAACAAAAAATGTATTTTTAAAATGTATCTGAAATTTCCAAGGCTATTACGTGTGATATCATGCTTCTTTAAGTTTAACTGTCCAACATTTAGTACTTTGCTAACAACTGAACCTCTATTGAACCAGAAATTCATTCTACTTACCTGAAATCAAAATGAACAGCATTAATGGTGCTGAAAAATCCTACATTTTCTCTCACTTTTGCTTAGAAACCATCTCATCACATGACCAAAACACATCAGTTTTGAGGTTGCATAGCTGCATTAATTAGTAAAGTATTTTTACTAATTCCTAAGGGTCTGTTGCTAGAGCCCTTAATAACTTGGAATATTTGATACGTCCTAATCAGTTAAGTGAAATTGGAAAAAGCCACGATAACAAAAGCAAATGGAAAAGGACCACACTGGGAGACAGATATATAATTAACAAGCCCCTTTATCTAAACCTTCATTAAAGACAAACAATCAAACATTGAGATCTAAAAGGCATAGCTTTTAATTAAAGTGCAGCTTCCTTTCAAGAACTGCCTCGCCTTGGGCAAACATTGTCAACACACATTCCAAACCATCACTCTCTCCCAGTGTGGCGAGTTGGTATGTCAGCACATTTTCAGATGGTTCAAAATAGTAAATTAATTTATGAATGCAACAACAACAGGTTAAACTGGGAACCACTGTATGGTACTTCATCACTTGCCGAAAAATCCATCTCTTTAGAGAATTAAAGGATATTTAAATATTCAGAGTTTAAGATAAAGTCAATTTCCAGACTCACCCCCTCACAGACTTCCCTGAATGCTAAGGACAAATACTATCTAATGCTTTTAATTATTTGCTTTTAGGAATTGCAGAGGAAATGCCCCACACTTCCATTTTTAAACATATTTTATAAACCTGAAAATCAGATTCAGAGAGAAAAAACAAACCTATAGATAACCCCTGCCATCTCAACAGGAAGCCAGGCTACAGAGGGAGAAGGCAAGAGGATCCTTGCACTGACCGCATCCCACCCAGAAAGCAAATGCGGCTTCCGGCTCTTGCACAGGCACAAACGCTCCAAGTCTGTCCCAGCCCGCCTCGGCTCTGTGCGGATGACGGTACCCTGGGGCTCCCAGCTGACTGTCGTCTGCTGCTGTTGGCATTTTTCCAGTCGGCCCTGCGTGGTCAGGGGACCACTCTGCTTGCATGCAGCAGGCTCTCTGTCAGCACTTAGCATGTCCTCCCCAAACTGTGCAGCACTGCCATTCAACTCCTCAACCGCAGAGCAGAGCAGAGCCTCCCTGCAACCTCTGGGGAGGCAGGAAGTGCAGCTCATGAGCTGATGCGGACTTAGACAGACAGGGTTCAAATGCCAGCGGTGTTCCTTATTAGTTGACTGTGACCTAGTGAGAATCATCTATCTTCTCTGCTTTTATTCCCTCCTCACTATAAAAGGGGCTCATGATACTGACTTTACAGGAGTATTCTAAGGATTTATCAAAGCAAGCTGATGCATATATAAAACGCTTTGCACAGCGCTTGGCATGCAGTAAATACCCAGCAAACGGCAGCTTTCCGCATCTCTCCTTTGCATATTCAGACCACGTTTTGTGCCTAGGCAGCACTTGCCTATATGATCTGTGTGTGTGTGTGTGTGCTCAACTGCTTAGTTGTGTCCAACTCTTTGTGACACCATGGACTGTAGGCCACCAGTCTCCTCTGTCCATAGAATTTTCTAGACAAGAATACTGCAAAGGGTTGCCATTTCTTCCTCCAGGGGATCTTCCCAGCCCAGGCATCGAACCTGAGTCTCCCGTACTTTCTGCATTGGCAGGTAAATTTTACCACTGAGCCACCTGTGAAGCCCTCGCCGATAGGACATAAGGGTTACCAAAGGTGTCCATCTCAAAAATCCTCAATTTCTCTGACTAATCCAGATCCCCATCACTCAAATCCCCTGAAATTTTTCTAATGACAGGAGTGCCCTATGTAAATGCAAAAATACTAATGAAAAAGAATGGCACATTAAGCCATTTTCACTCATGATGAGCAATTAAGTTGATCAAATTAACTATCTCAGTCAACATGTGGATTTCTGTTCAATTCAACAAGCATATGCTGAATACTTTCCACTGTGAGAGAGTGCCAGGAGCTGGCTGAGTAGAGGCTGACCTCCGACCTCAAGGGGCTTACAAGTCAATGGCAACAACAGACATGCGTGGGCGACATAAGGAGTCCCTGCGTGGAGGCCCCTGTTGGACCTCGACAGATAGACGGGCACTGAGCGGGGGCAGAAGAAGGGGAGGGTAGAGGAGGGGGAAACAGAAGCACGCTGTTTTCTCCCCATGACTCAATCCCACATGAAAAGATGCTGCCCAATGGCTGGCTTTGCAGACTAGCAATCTGGCTTTGAAAATCAAGTACAAGGCTCCATCCCTAGTAGCTGGGTTCAAATTCTGATCAGCCTTCTGTCTTCATATAAGTTACTTTCTGAGTCTCAACTGCCTCAAATTATTATAGGTCAATGATATGGATAATAAACAGGAAAGTGTTTTTTTCACATTTTACTATCACTGAAATGGGGATACATCATACAATTGACCATTTATAAAATTGCATCGTTCCATAGTCTAACTGGTCGTTTCTGTTTTGTTTTTTCCCTAGTGGCTGTGGTAGGCAGAATTCTTAAAAAGACCCCACCCTGTGACCCTTGCCCTTGTATAATTCCCTCCTGTAGGGTGTGGCTGGAATCTGTGTATATGATGACATGTTCCTCTAGTAACTGAGTTACACTCCACAGCAAAAGGGGGGTTTCCAGGTGGACTTATTCACACACAGCAGCCCTGAGCAGCTAATGAGCAGAAGGAAAAGTCAGAAAGACTCAAGGCAAATCAGAGACATAGAGGACCAGAATCTCATACTGAAGATGGAACAAAGAAATAGAGATCTGTTATTTCTGCGGAAGATGGCCAGGCCCATTGTCCTAGCTCAGCGATCTCTCAGGATCCATGTTCCTTCTGATGCTTTGCTCCAGCATCCACCTCATCGCTCCGTCACCTCTTATCCCTGGATCATGGGAAAGGCCACAGACAAAAGAAGCATCCTGATGGGGTTGCCTTTTCCATTGGGCAGAAGAACCTCCTTAGGGATTTCCATTGCTATCTCTTTGTTGATTATTCTCTCCCTGCTCCCAAGCTTTAAGGGAATCTGGAAGGTAAGTATCTTCTGGACACATCAAGACCCTAAACAAATTCATCCTTGTTAGTGATGCTGTGGACATTGCCAGAGAGCATGGATTTGGACAGGAAGCTAGCCATGGCGTGGTCAACCCCTACTGCACCCTAGGGGAGGGGTGACTGGAAGTCAACCACTTTCATCTCTTTTTATGCTGGCCTATGGCGCCCGGGCTTAGTTGCCTGTGGGATCCTCCCAGACCAGGGATCGAACCCATGTGTCCTGCATTGGCAGGCAGATTCTTCACCACTGAGCAACCAGGGAAGCCCTACTCTTGTCTTACAACCTATCATGGATGTTGTCTTAAAATGGCTGATCGTGAACATTTATTCTAGAATCACTGTGACTAAACTTTCCTGGATTTGAATACTTAGGAGCTTTCAGAATCTTTCACCTGTACTTACTTTACTGTGAACTTACCTTTTTTGCTTTTTGGTGACAAAAGTAATAGATTTATCCTCCCTTGACTTCTTTCTGTCTACACCCAAAGTTCTCAGAAATCATCAAACACAAATAGCTCTTCAAACCTTCTAGTACCTCCACTGAAAGCCCTCAGGCAACTTTCCAAGAAAAAAAGGAATATGAACGTTCTCACCTGGGTGAGAGAGGCAACCAGCTTCCTGCACACTTTTGGAATTTCTTCTCAGTATCTAGAAGTTATTCAAATGACAGAAATGAATTTCTGAAGAAGAGAACATTTTATTGACTTTTTAAAATAAACAGAGAATGCATTCCATCTGTCTGTAAGAGTTACTTTCAGCAATATATTTTTTTTCTTCTCAGAAAGGCAGAATGTATAAAAAAAGAATAATAAACTTTCCAAAGGATGTGGCTTTTACTTAATTTTGTAAATCAAAGGAAATTGCTGAGCATTTCCAAGTGGAGGCTGGGTTTCTTTTTCTCTCATTTATTTTTGGCATCTGTTGGAATATTGGCAACGGCAGCATTAGTGAATTGGGGTGTGGGTTTGTGCTTATTCAGTGACAGGGGTGCAGGTGGAAAAAGGGGTCAGGTAGCCAAAGAATTTGTACTTTCTAATCGTGGTGCTGGAGAAGACGCTTGAGAATCCCTTGGGCTGAATGGAGATCAAACCAGTAAATCCTCAAGGAAATCAATCCTGAATATTCACTGGAAGGACCATTGCTGAAGCTGAAGCTCTAATACTTTGGCCACCTGATGCGAAGAGCCAACTCATTGGTAAAGACCCTGATGCTGGGAAAGACTGAAGGCAAAAGGAGAAGGGGACAACAGAGGATGGGATGATTAGATATCATCACCAACTCAATGGACATGAATCTGAGCAAACTCCAGGAAATAGTGGAGGACAGAGGAGCCTGGCGTGCTGCTGTCCATGGTGTCACAAAGAGTCGGACATGACTTACAAGAACTGAACAACAGTGAAGATCTGATGACTTGAGAGCTGGGTTTGCAGCAGAGGCATCACGGATAGAGGCCAAGGCGGGAGCCTCCAAGTGTATCGTAAAATGGGGAAACACTCACCATATAAATTCCTGCTGGTTACATGAGAAGTCAGCATGTGTGTGCATGTATACACACACATCATATGTATTTCATGAAAGATGCAAGTATTAGATAATTTGGACTTCCAAGTAAACTGCCTATTAGTAGTCTGAGAAAACATGAAGAATGTTATCCACGTACCAGAAACTTTAAGGAATTTCTTCCAGGGGCTTGTCTGGTGGTCCAGGGGTTAAGAATTCACCTTGCGATGCAGCAGACATCAGTCTGCGCCCCGGTCCAGGAAGATCCCCTATGCTTAGGAGCGATCAAGCCCATGGGCAGCACCTGCTGAAGCCCACCTGTCCCAGAGCCCGTGCTCTGAAGAAGAGACGCCACCGCAGCAAGAGCCCCAAGCACCGCCGCTGGAGAGCAGCCTCGCTCACTGCAACCGCGGGAGTCTGCACACTCCCACCAAAACCCATCACCGCCAAAAAATGAATGAATGAATGATCTGTTTAATGGAATTTCTTCCACAGATTTCACAGCTGGAATCAAGTTGAAAAAGGGAGAAAGTGACCCGTGGATTCCCAAAACTATCTGGGAGCTGAGTGCACTGTAAGAGGTGGTCCTCCACAACTCCTCTGGAGAACACTCCACCCCAAGGAGTGACAGCCCCCATGAGGCCGCAGGTTACAGTCAGCATAAGGGCTGCCAGACAAAACAGTGTAAGTTTGTCTCATCCCGTGCTCAGGACGTTTGTTGTTGTTGGCTGCTTACTAAGTCATCTCCGACTCTTTGTGACCCCACAGACTATAGCCCGCCAGGCTCCTCCGTCCATGGGATTTTCCAGGCAAGAACACTAGAGTGGGTTGCCATTTCCTTCCCCAGAGGAACTTCCTGACCCAGGGATTGAACTCCGGTCTCCTGCATTGGCAGGCAGGCTCTTTACAACTGAGCCATCTGGGAAGCCCATATTCAGGACATACTTATACTATTACACTATACTTAGAATATTAATAAAAATGATTCATTGTTTATCTGAAATTCAAGTTTAACTGGATATCCTATACTTTTATTTTACTTTATTATATTTGTGAAATCAAACAGCCCTAAACCAGCGTGATACTCTAAGCGGACGGTGGAAAGTCACAAGTAGCCGTAAGCCAAGAGTCACAAGACACAAATGTTTAGGTCCATGAACAACCTAGGCTTCCCTGGTGGCCCAGACTGTAACGAATCCACCTGCAGTGTGGAAGGCCTGGGTTCAACCCCTGGTTTGAGAAGATCCCCTGGAGAAGGGCATGGCAACCCCCTCCAGTGTTCTTGCCTGGAGAATCCCATGGACAGAGGAGCCTGGCGGGCCATAGTCCATGGGGTCACACAGAGTCAGACAGGACTAAGCGACTAAGCACACACATGAAAAACTTCAACTCATCCAGAGGGGATCAAGCTCTGATGCCCTAAATGAAGTGAAGGAGGATTTCAGAGAATGTTTAATTCACATTTCAAACAATCCTTACAGGGCACTTTACATACTGAACTAGAAGTAGCTGGTACATAGAAGATCAAAACATATGACCTAGTTTTGAGTTACCAAACAGATAAAATAGACACTTGCAATTTTTTTTTTTAACTTGAAAGTTAAGAAAAAAAATCTCAGTTATATGCAAATATGAAAAAACTAGAAATGTATCCATCAGGGTTCCTGGTTGCAAGCAATGGAAATTGACTAGCTGATTAAAGTAGAAAAAAGAAATCTATTCAAAGGCTCTTTCTAGTTGGCACAGTGGTAAAGAATCCCCCTGTCAATGCAGGAGGTGCAAGAGATGTAGGTTCGATCCCTGGGTTGGAAGAAGCCCTTGGAGAAGGAAATGGCACCCACTCCATTATTCTTGCTTGGAGAATCCCATGGACATAGGAGCCTGGAGGGCTACAGTCCATGGGATTGCAAAGAATCAGACACAGCTGAGCACACAGTGGGCATTCAAAGGCTGTTGAGAACCATGGGGAGTTCATAGGAAGGTTGCGAGAATCAGGTTTAGAAGAGAGGCAGAACGAGGTACTGTGGGCTGAGTATTGGGGTTCTCCATATATACATGTTGACACCTAATTCCCAAAATGGTGGTATTTGGAGGGGGGCCCTTGGAGAGGCGATTAGCTCATGAGAGCAGAATCCTCATGAATGGGATTAGTCCCTTATTTAAAAAAAAAAAAGGCCACAGAGAGTTCCTTTCACCAAGACACAGCAAGGAGAGTCATTCATGAACCAGGACATGAGCTCTCACCAGACATCAAAGCTGCCAGCTCCATGACTTTAGACTACCCAGCCTCCTGAACTGTGAGAGATAAACGTGTGTTGTGGAAGCCACTTTGGCCATAATATTCTGCTATGGAGCCTGAGCTCAAAGTGGAGAGTCAAAAATGAGAACCAAGGCAAAGCCATGCCACAGAGCCAGTCAATTCTTGGGACTTGGAATGACAAAGGTGGTGAAGGGTGGCAGAATATGCCACCCCAGAATGCACTACTGGCACAAGGATTATTTTGAGCTAAAAAGGCACCTTAAATACATAGCAGGCGCAAGAAGGGTGCTCCTTCCCTCACCCCTCCTGAAAGCAGGAGACAAAGCCCAAGTATGGGAGATGCCCTGCTGCACCAGGAGGAAAGTGGCATCTCATCTCTGGGGGCAGAGTCCAGGCCAAGAAAAACCAGCACAGACAGACCTGGGTAAACTAACCTTTGTCTTCCTCATCACTTTTCCACCATTAACTTCTCCGGCCCCAGCCTCTTTGGTCATACTCTTAATATTGTAATACTATCTCTGTCCAATTCTGCATATGAGTACCCAATGCTAACTGGTCTTTGGGCCCCCTTTTCCGTAGAGGGGCTCCTGTGTCATGTAAAACTTCTACTAAGTAAGTTTGCATGCTTTTCTCCTGTTAATCTGTCTTATGTGCCCTTAATTCTCAGGTCCAGGTGAAACCCTTGCGGCAGCGGCCCCAGCATTGAGCCCCAGATGGTCTCCCGCCGCTGCAGAGCAGAACCCCGTGTTCTAGAAAAGCCATGTGTTCCAACAGGTGACGCTGCTAGTGTTGCTGGCACATGCCACCCCAGGAATTCTCTGGGATTCCCACTCCATCCCGTGCTGGCTGGCAATTCAAAGCAGGAAGTTTCATTCAATCAGAGCAGCCCCCACCATGGCTCTGCAATCCAGCTGCACAAGTGAGGGGAACGCCAAAATCTGGCAGCTGAAATCTTCAGAAATGTGAGGAGGGTTTACCATATGACCCAGCAATCCCACTCCTGGGCATATACCCAGAAAAAAACCACAATTCAAAAAGATACATGCACCTCATTGTTCATAGCAGCACTATTTATGATAACCAGGACATAGAAGCAAACTAAATGGCCATCAACAGAGGGATAGATAAAGAATACTGGCACATATATACAGTGGAATATTATCCAGCTGTTAAAAGGAACAAAATTGGGTCATTTGTAGAGATGTGGATGGACCTAGAGAATGTCATACAGGGCGAAGTAAGTCAGAAAAAGAAAAAGCAATATCATGTATTAACACATGTATGTGAAATCTAGAAAAACGGTATAGATGATCTTATCTGCAAAGCAGAAATAGAGACACAAACATAGAGAATAAATATATGGATACCAAGTTTCCCCCCCTTGGTGGGGGTGAGGCTGGGAGGAATTGGGAGACTGGAATTGTCACATACGCACTATGCTATGTATAAAATCGATGACTGATGACACCTACTGTATGACACTGGGATCTCTACCTCATGCACGTGGTGATGTGCGTGGACGGGAATCCAGCAGGGAAGGAACACGTGTGTACCTAAGGCTGACTCATTTTTGCTGCATAGTAGAATCTAACACAACATTGTAAAGTGACTATACTCCAATAGAAACTAATTTTGAAAGAAAATTTCAATGTGAAGAGGGTTCAAACAGTGGGCATTTCCTTTTTCAAAGGCAATTTCCATCCAGAAATAAAAATACATTAAAACACAAGCCCCCTGTGTCTGTTTCATCATCTATTTGGTGAAATAAAGGTCTTCTTTAAATTTTCTGCATCTCCTAAATTGTCTACAAGAAGAAAGTATTTCAATTATAGTTTTCGAAAAAAGGTGATTTTAAAAAGACTCCAAATGTCTTTCACACACCTAATGATAACTATTTCCACCCATTAAATGTTTCATATCCTTTGGGTGGTAATGAAACATTGTTTACAGTTTTATTTTTCATCAGGATATTAAAATATTTTTCCTGCTCATAAATTCATTCAAATGTGTCAAGGAAAATTCCCTTAAGAAGAAGCCAGGCAGAGCAGAGCTCAACAGATTAGAAAATATTACCGGTTGCTTTTCGACAAGCTTCCTAGGAGGAAATGAATGATGCTACTTCTTACAGTAATGGTACTTGGTACGGTAGGGGTAAGGCTGGCAGGCAGAGGTGCCATCCATTACTGCCTCTCCAGCGTCTGCACCTTAGGAGAATGGGGGCCATCAGGATAAAATGTGGCGTACAGCCCATGTAAATCAACTGGGGTGAGTGAAAACCCAGGAGACACTCACATTTGTTTTGCAGGTGGTGCACTCCCCACATCAGCCTAGAACTCTCATTATGGTCTTGTTTATACAGCCACAGATATTTTATTCAGTGTGTATGGCCGTATCTTTGTATGCCTTTAAAGAAGGAGGAAGCATTAGATAAAACACAAACAAGTCCTATTTGCATTTCATTGAGATAGATACCTATTAGCAAGCAAAGCAAAACCCAGGTCCTTTGGCAAGAACCACGCTTCTGTGAAGATCTGGACTGAGAAATCTGAGCATGTAATAAAACTCAGAGTGGGGATGGGGAGTTGTGCGGAAAGCCACAGTGAGACAAGCTACCTTAATCCTGAGTTGTTGCCGCAGTCATCCCGTTCAGCCTCCTTGTAGCATTCCACCCTTGTCAAGTTCTAGTTCATTTGTAGACACTTGGAAGTAGCCCTAACCTTTTTCTATTCCTTATTAGTTACCAACCATGGATAATTCCATTTTCCAGTTCACTTGCCCTTGCTGGGGACGTGCAGCAGCGTTTGTATTTCTGTTGACTGGCCGCGTCTTGACAGCTGGCAGAAACATGGAATCCTGTGTGGCCAGCATGAGGAGGGCACCACCAGGGTCGAGAGTTCAGTCTTCCTGACGTTCACGAGCCCAGATGCTGCCATCACACACTCTCCCACAGGAAAGGACACACTCCCCGTCTGGGGCATAGACTCCGTAGCCTGCAGCGGGCTGCACACCACAGCTCTGCGCCTCCGTGCCCTTCCCTGAGTTAGAGACACACATCCGTAAACGGGGTTCGTGAGGTGCCCCATCCCAAAACACTGTCACTAGGCTTGTGTGACATAACAGTTTCTAGGCGCTTGGTATAAATACATACACACACAGATCAAATATAAGCAACACACACAGGTCCATGTGTGTGTGTGTCCTTAGTTGCTCAGTTGTATCCAACTTGTTGCTACCCCAAGGGTTGTAACCCACCAGACTCCTCCATCATGGGATTTTCCAGGCAAGAATACTAGAATGGGTTGCCATTTCCTCCTCCAGGCAATTTTCCAGACCCAGGGATCAAACCCATGTCTCTTGCATCTCCAGCATTGACAGGCAGATTCTTTACCTCTCACCACCTGGGAAGCCCAGGGAAATGTATACATAAGATGAATTTTTATACTTTATAGAGAATATTCACCATAAGTATAGTGGGTTGATTTCTTCTTCATGAATCAGGTTCTAAATGTTTTCTACTTATAATTACTTTTGAAAAATTGTTTTTTTTTTTTTTTAAATAAAGGATGCAATTTTAACAAAGCTTAAGAGTCTGAACCAGATCATTTTTTCTGCAGTGGTCAGCTAGATCACTGTTTCATTGACTGAGCACCAGAGGTAGGGGCTAACTCACATATATTAGCAGCACTCAGAGCGGAGAGAGATTTGTGCTGTACGGGGCACAGAGACTCTCAGAAGCAGTCCAGGGAAAGCGGATTAGGGTCCCACCCCAGGTTCAGACACCTCTGTCCCCCAAGTATAAGAGTAAAGTAGGACTTTTATCAGTTATGGTAGCACAAAGAATAAAGAAGTGTGATGAACCACAGCCATAGTGTCAGACTGTGTATTTATCATGTTTTAGTTCAAGATTCTTGTTTTAGGAATGTCTTCTGCAAACATGAGTTCCCTCCAGTCAGCATGGACCCCGTCACTTGATGGATCTGTTTAAAATGCAGATTTCAGAGCCACACTTCTGGAGAGATACCTAGGGTTGACCCTGGGCCATGATGCAGATGAAAACACGCTCAGAGTCAAGTTCTTAAAGCATATTTGGAGCCTCATTCAGGCCCATTTCTCACATGTGACAAATCCAAGGGAATAATGCCATGCTGCAATTCAGCAACAAATGCATTAACACTGAAGAGACTGCAGGGTATACCAACGAATATAGCAAAAATAGAGGGTTGAATTTTTTTCAGTGAATACGTTTGTTATGGGCTTTCCCTGTGGCCCAGTTGTAGAGAATCCACCTGTACTGCAGGAAATGTGGAGACTCAGGTTCGATCCCTGGATCCAGAAGATCCCCTGCAGGAGGGCATGGCAACCCACTCCAGTATTCTTGCCTGGAGAATCCCATGGACAGAGGAGCCTGGGGGGCTGCAGTCCATGAGGTTACTAAGAGTCCGATACACACACACACAACATACCAGTACTCAGAAAATTTTTAAAAACTCATTTTTGCTCCTCCAACTAGGAAAAAATCAAGAGCAAACATTTCATTTATTAATTCCAAACAAAGATCTCAACATGAAAAGAAGTCTCAAAAAGATAGCAGAACCAAATGTAATAAGGTATCCTGGATGGGACTCTGAAACAGGGGCGGGGGGATAGTGGGCAGCTGGTAAAAGCAAATAAACTGAGCAGCTTAGTTAACGGGAATGCACCAACGCCGATGTCTGAGTTTCACAAACGTGCCACGGTCACGTGACGTGACAGCTGGGAACGGGGTGAGGGCATTCAGGCACTCTCTCCACCGTTCTCCAAAATCTTCTATAAACCTAAAATTACACTGAAATTAAAAGCCTGAGTTTTTTGTTGTTGTTGTTGCTTTTTAAACTTTTTATTTTGTTTTGGGGTAGAGCTGATTAACGATGTTGTGATAGTTTGAGGTGAACAGGGAAGAGAATCAGTCCTACATAAACATATCCATTCTCCCCCAGACTCCCCTCCCATCCAGCTGCCACATAACACTGAGCAGACTTCCCTGCGCTGTGCAGGTCCTCGCTGGTTATCCATTTTAAATATAGTAGATTGTACATGTCAATCCAAACCTCCCTAACTACCCCTTCCCCCACCTCCCTAGCAGCCCTAAATTCATTCTCTAAGTCTGTGAGTCTCCTGCTGTTTTGTAAGTACATTTGTATCATTTCTTTCTGGATTCTACACATAAAGGATGCTACACAACATTTCTCTTTCTCTGACTCACTTCACTCAGTCTGACAGTCTCTAGGCCCACCCGTGTTGATGCAGATGAAAACCCTACTTTTCTGTTTTCTTAATGTCAGTAGAACTCAGAAAATAAAGAATCCACCTGCAAGGCAGGAGACCTGGGTTCGATCCCTGGTTCAGGAAGATTCCCTGGAGGAGGGCATGGCAACCCACTCCAGTATTCTTGCCGGGGGAATCCCATGGACGGATGAGCCTGGTGGGCTACAGTATGTGGGGTTGCAAAGAGCCGGACACGACTGAGCGATTAACATAACATAACAGAACTTACTATTTATGAGCATGAGTTTTAAGTCAGACGACTCTCAGTCTGGACCTGAGGCCTGCTCAGCTCTCACTGCTGTGTGGGCCTGAGTAACGCCCTCCAACAGGGTCTCCGTGCTTCATCTTTTAAATGGGAACAACGCGCATGCACGAAAGTGAAAGTCGCTCAGTCGTGCCTGACTCTGCGACCCCATGGACTATACAGTCCATGCAATTCTCCGGGCCAGAATAATGGAGTGGGTGGCCTTTCCCTTCTCCAGGGGATCTTCCCAACCCAGGGATCAAACCCAGGTCTCCCGCATTGCAGGCGGATTCTTTACCAGCTGAGCCACAAGAGAAGCCCAAGAATACAGGAGTGGGTAGTCTATCCCTTCTCCAGTGGATCTTTCCAACCCAGGAATCGAACTGGGGTCTCCCGCATTGCAGGTGGATTCTTTACTAGCTGAGCGACCAGGGAAGTACCTGCCTCCTAATAATACACATGAAATGTTTAAAACTGTGCCATGTATGTAAGAAAGAGCATTGTCCACTATTACACTCAGCAAGTTAGCCTCAGTCTTTTCCTGCATAAGATGGGGACAAGAGTGGTTCCAACTAATCAACCTGCTGAGATGACTGAGTGAAATGAAGCAAGGAAACCCCAGCACAGTGTCTATACAGAGAGTGCTGGAAATAGAATTTGCACAGATTGAGTACCCAATGAATAGTTGCTGTAATTATTATCATCAGGACTAATAAAATCTGATGGGTGACCTGCCCCAGTTCTGGCTTCAAAGCAACAAGGATTTCAGACTTGAACTCATTAGCTCCTGGGCGCATATCTAAAAACGGAGAGGCTCAGACACTGTGGGGCTTTTGTACCCCTGTCCCTTCCCTTTTTCCGGGAGGTAAGAAACATCTCTGTTTCAGGAGATCTTCCCGACCCAGGGCTTGAACCCGCCTCTCCTCTACTGGCGCCAGCTGCAATTCACAAAAAGCACAATGCAGACCGAGCCAGGGACAAAGGGCGGCCACCAGCCCTCAGAGCATTCAGCGGGGCTGAGTCCAGGGCTCAGAGGACGCCCCACGGCGCAGCTCCCTTCACTTCTTGGCCGTGCTTTCCTCCAGACTGGCCTCATTCATGAGCTTCCCCTGATGAAGAGTGCCTGCCCGAGCTCTGAACGCTTAGTAGGTCCTCTAGGGCCCAAGTCCACAGGGAGAGAGTCTCTTTTTCCCTGAAAAGTGAGCCACAGTCCGGAGGCTGATTCTCAAAGAACCCTAGGTCAAGTCCACCCCAGAGCAGTCACAGTGCTTAGAGAGGCTGGGATTCACCCACCCACTTGACTTGGACGCACCTCTCCCTACCGGGAACCAAGGTGAAGTCAGCCTCGCTCCAGGCAAAGGTACTGGGAATGGAGGGGGCGTTGCCCCAGAGAAATTTCCCTACTGCTGCAGAGGCAAAGAGAATGGATACTGTGTGGCTACAAAACAACATATGTTCACTCTAATCATGTGGGCTTTATAATTGATGATCACAGTTGGCTAAGCAGATGAAGAAACTTCGGGAAGAGAAAAGTCAGACATCCCACTCCCCGTCTTCTCTGAGAATCCGGCCGCCTCGGGAATCAGCGCTGCATGCACAGACCTCTCCAGCCCTTTGATTCAATTCAGCACACATTTATCCAGCATGTCTACATGCCAGGCACTGTGTAAGGTCCCTCATTCTAAACTTTTTACACTTCATTAAAAGAAACGATATATTTCAGGGGAGTTCCCTGGTGCTCCAGTGGTTAAGAATCTGCCTTCCAGATTGTTGCGGAGTTTGATATTAAGATGCACACACTGCTATATTTAAAATGGATAACCAGCGAGGACCTACTGTCAGCACAGGGGACTCTGCTCAGCGTCATGCGGCAGCTGGACGAGAAGGGAGTCTGGGGGAGAATCAAGGTCAAAGTGTTAGTCGCTCAGTCATGTCTGCCTCTTTGACCCCATGGATTGTAACCTGCCAGGCTCCTCTGTGCATGGGATTTCCCCCACTGGGGGAGAATGGATACACGCATATGTATGCCTGAGTCCCTTTGCTGTCCACTTGAAACTATCACAACATTGTTAATTGGCCATGCTGCAATACAAAATAAAAAGTTAAAAAAAAAAAAAAAAATCTGCCTTCCAGTGCAGGGGACTCAGGGTCAATCCCTGATCAGGAAACTAAGGTCCCACCAGCTGCAAGGTGACTAAGCCCGCATGCTGCAACTCGAGAGAAGACGCAACCAGGATCCCGAGTCCCGCAACTAAGACCCAATGAAGGCATAAATTTAAAAAAAATTCCAAGAACATTAAAAGACACAACCTGTAAAATTTTTAAACAGCTTTACTGAGGTGTCATTTTCACATCATAAAAGTAACCTATTTAAGTGTTCCAGTCAGTTATCTTTAGTATATTTACAGAGTTGTGCAACCATTACCAGAATCCAGTTTTAGAACATCTCCATCATTCAAAAATGTCCCTCCTGTCCACTTAAGTGAATCCACACTCCTAGTCCCAAGTACCATCTAGCAAATCTACTTTCTGTCTTTACAGTTTTGCCATTCTGGACAGTTCATACAGATTAAATCAAACAATATATGTTCTTTTGTGCCCAGCGTATTTCATTTAGCTAGTGTTTTAGTGGTTCATCTACAAAAATGTAGCAAGCCTTAATATTTTCTTCTTTTTTATTGCTGAATAGTATTTTACTTCAAGGCTGTACCACATTTTGTTTATCCATCTATCATGTATGGAATGTGCACTGTTTATGTTTTCTCAACATAAGTAACATGAGTAATCTTGCTAGGAACATCTGAGTACAAATTTTTCTGTGCACATATGTGTTCATTTCCCTTGGGTAAATATGTAGGAGTGGAATTTCTGGGTCATATTATAATTTTACTAAACAAAGATTAAAACGCTTATTGTGTGTCTCCTCTTTTTCCACAAATGGAAATGTGTACAACTAAATGAGTGCTCCCCAAAATTAAATTTAGGTCAAGCCTCATGCCAAGCAAATTACATTCTTAGTATTACAGACAGAATCCTAATAAAGATTAGAATTAGAACCTATATGGGCCAGCCTCTCAACCAAGTTATAAAAAGAAAAAAGAAAGCACAACGGGGAATCAAAAGTAACTACCCAAGTAGCCCATCTTTTGATATTGCTCCAGGAAAACTAGTGGTGATTTAATTTATATCCCACAATGCTATAAAATCTCCTTCTGGAATGGAGACACAGATATAGTGAAGGAACTTGTGGACACAGCAGGGGAAGGAGGGGGGGAACAAATAGAGAAAGTTACATTGACATGCATACACTACTGCAGGCGAGACAGCCAGTGGGGAGCAGATATGTAACACAGGGGGTGCAGCCTGTTGCTCTGTGATGACCTAGAGAGGTGGGACGGGGTGCTGGCGGGAGGCTGGAGAGGGAGAGGACATACATAATATATATAATCATGGCTGGTTCACAAAGTTGTGACGCAGACACCAACACAATATTGTAACGCAATTAAAAATAAGATAATTTACTGGGGAAAATGTTTTCCTTCTGATTTCCTTTTCTTCCTTAAAAAAAAAGAAGGGTCAAAGGATCTCTTTCTTTGATCCACATGGCATTTTTCACCTGTCCCTCCTTTCTTCGACGCTAGCTCCATCACAGGGCCCTCTGGTTTACGTCTGTGCCAGACACTGAGTGAGGGACCAGGGACATGCTTTTGGCTCTTCAGTGCCAAAACCCAGTTCCAGAAAATAAACATCTAACCTGCCATTCCACTGACATGCCTGTGGGATTTTGCCAAGCCTGCTTCTGCGACGGATTACAAGGAATTCAGCTTGAGTCGCTCTGTCTGTGACCCGGTCATGGTGTTGGATCAACGTGAATGGGCTGGGAGCACCGGGGTAACAGAGGACCCCCACGTCGCTGTAGCTTGTGACAGCTACCATGGCATAGTGTGTGGGCAGGACGGCGTGTTCATTCACACCTGCCACTCACGGCCCAGGTGGATGGCGGCCACTTCCACGCCTCCAGGACAAAGAACTTCAGAAGGTCTCTTTCTCACTGGTACATAACTGTTTATCCCAGGTGTGACACATACCACTTCAGCTTGCAACCCATTGGGGAGAATCAGTCAATGCTCCCATTCAGCTACAGGAGGATGCGGCCACGTGCTCAGAACATGCAGCTACAGGTGTGCCCAGGAACAGGACTAAAGGCCACCATGCCCATCAGATCCCCCTAGCACTTGACATTTGCAAAAATATGGGTGTTCACGAGTAGGATACCTGTTAAATAAGACAACAAAAAGCTGAATTCCTTTTAGATCACTGGCAGGTTCCAGGAAATTTGTGTGTAACTCACACATTTATGCATTATCTTTAAATTAAAAATATTGGGGGAGGGGGCGATTCCTCATTTAAAGAGAAATTTTGATGTGTTGCTTTCCCCCTTTTTAAAAAACTTTTTATTGGAAGTAACTGGAGAGCTTTCACTTGAGGCTTCAGTCACCAAGAACCCTCCCTTTGTGACCTCTGCTCTCTCTCTCAGGCCTGCTTTGTCCCATCACTGCTCTCTTTGAAGACCACCAGCAGCTCCCAGGGCTCGTGTGTGTGTGTGTGTGTGTGTGTGTGTGTGTGTGTGTGTGAGTGTGTGTTCAGTCACGGCCAACTCTTTGTGACCCCATGGACTGTAGCTAATGGCTCCTCTGTCCATAGGATTTCCCAGGCAAGAATACTGGAGTGTATTACCATTTCCTCCTCTAGGGGATCTTCCCAACCCAGGAATCAAACCTGTGTCTGCCATGTTTCATGCACTGGCAGGCAGATTCTTTACCACTGAGCCACTGGGAAGCCCACTGAGCAACCTGTAAATCAGTAAGTGTTGAGCCCAGAACTTACTGATTCACAGGTAGCAAAAGTGATTATGTTACCCTAGTAGCCCTTCTAGAAAAAGAGGAAGTATCTCTCGCAAAGACCCGAAGAGTCATCATATCCCACAGCTCCACCTGTATTAGGGAACATCAATGCCTGAGCCAAGAACAGACATCACAGAAGGATAGCCTCATCCCTGGGACCGAGGGGAAGTCAGCACCCCTCCTCCACCAAATTGCAAGACTGAGAATAAAGAAACAGTGGAGTACTGGGGAAAAAGATAGGTGTTTGGAAAAGGGAGATAGAAGGGTGTTGCCAGGCAAGGCAATCGATCCAGTCGGTCCACAAACTGATGTGATTTGAGAAGCCTTCCTCTCTAGGAAAATACTGCATGAGCGCTGACCTTTAGATCACAGGACTCTTCCGTATGCCAGACAGGATTGTCAATGCCTACTGAGAATAAGAAAATAGACGATTAAGGAGATTATTGTTCTTAGACTTCAACGGTGTAAGAGCATCACTGTGGCATGAATTTTTAATCCTTTTATTTTAAATTATGCCAAGTCCTAGTTAAAATCATTCAGTAAAGAAACTCCCTACAATGCAGGAGACCCTGGTTCGATCCCTGGGTCAGGAAGATCCCCTGGAGAAGGCCAATATTCTTGCCTGGGAAATACCATGAAGAGAACAGCTTGACAGGCTACAGTCCAAGGGATTGCATAAGAGTCAGACATGACTGAGAGACTAACACTTTCGTATCTTCACTAGTTAACATCATTTCACCTAGATGATCATTTCACTGTGATGTCACGCTATGACACACGCCGTCGCCAATGACTCAACCTCCTTGCTTTTAAAAACAATAATCAAGGCTTAGCATTGAGCCCCATCTGACACAGGAAATATTTGTTTCAGTAGCCTTCAGAGCACCGAACATGATGTGGTTCAAAGCATGGCCATTAGACTCCAATTTATATTTCTGTTTTTACATTTCTGCCTGTGAAACTAATTCAGACTCATCTATCTCTTTTGGATGATTGGGAAACCTTCAAAAGATAAATACTGAGTGTTGTGAAATGTAGCCAGAGGAGAAAGCAATTCAAATTAATCTTCCTAAATATCACTGTTAGTGAGCAATGATTTATTCCACTCCCTTAGAAAGGAGGATTTTGTTCCACGCCTCTCTAAACTGCTACTTGATATTGTGACCAGCCCTTGTTGACAAGAATTGTCTTAAGAAATGAAAACAGTCAGCACGAGAGCTAATAGTTGTTTTCACTGTGACCGTAGAAAGCATTTTTTTATCTGCATCACACTGGAAGATATGGTATTATAGATATTAAATTAGTATCTGTTGTCTGAGCAATGCTCAAAGCCTGATAAATAGAAGAGTTTTTGACTTACACATGAATTTCAGGCAAGATGAAGGGCAAGGTACACTTTATGATAAACTAGAAGGCTTGCAACTTGGAATGAACCCAACCTCTCACACACTAAATGATATCAGGAAACTAAATAGCATCCATTTCTTCCTATTTAAAACATGGTGGAGACATCAACTCTCAGAGCAGCTGGCTCAGACAACGGGGAAAATAAATTGTACTCAATTGATAATCTCCTCTCCACTGAGAAAAGGAACAAATTGAAGCCACAGAGCACTGAGGTCAGGGATCTTCACCTTGTTTTAAAATTCCCCCCAGGCGCCGTGCAGACAGTGAGCCCTGGCTAATTATCTTTGGTCTCTGACACCCCGGTTCCCGCTGCTGCTCGACTCTGGGCCAGGAGTCCGAATTTGGGGCTCATCAGCTACAGTAGACGTCAGGACCTCTGCATAAGTAATTTTGGCCACTGAGTCGTGTCGGTGAATTCATAAAATGGATTGTGTGAACCTCAGGAGAAAATATGAGCACGTGAATTGATAGCTGATGAGTGGGAGTCTAGCAGATGTTTTCAGAGCAGTCTAAGGCAGGAAAACACCTGTGGACAGAAGTCTAGTATCGTGGCTTTGGATCCTGGAGAAACCCCTGATTCTGAGGCTCTGAGCCATTCGAACTCTCTAAATGATCCCTTCTCTGTTTCAAATGGAGGAACAATAATCTGGAAAAAAAAGTCAGTGGAGAAGAATATCGCTTAGTTCATCCAGCATCTGTCCCTTTTTTCTTTTCTTTTTTTAAAATATGACTTTATTTATTTATTTGTCTGTGGCTGCGTCCCGGTTGCTGCACAGTTCAGTTCAGTCGCTTAGTCGTGTCCGACTCTTTGTGGCCCCATGGACTGCAGCACGCCAGGCCTCCCTGTCCATCACCAACTCCACGAGCTTACTCAAACTCATGTCCATTGAGTCGGTGATGCATTCCAACCATTTCATCCTCTGTCATCCCCTACTCCTCCCGCCTTCAATTTTTCCCAGCATCAGGGTCTTTTCAAATGAGTCAGCTCTTCACATCAGGTGGTCAAGGAATCGGAGTTTCAGCTCCAACATCAGTCCTTCCAATAAATATTCAGGACTGATTTCCTTTGGAATGGACTGGTTGGATCTCCTTGCTATCCAAGGGACTCTCAAGAGTCTTCTCCAACACCACAGTTCAAAAACATCCATGCTTCAGCACTCAGCTTTCTTCACAGTCCAACTTTCACATCCATACATGACCACTGGAAAAACCATAGCCTTGACTAGATGGACCTTTGTTGGCAAAGTAATGTCTCTGTTTTTTAATATGTTGTCTAGGTTGGTCACAATTGTCCTTCCAAGGAGTAAGTGTCTTTTGATTTCATGTCTGCAGTCACCATCTGCAGTGATTTTGGAGCCCCCAAAAGTAAAATTTCTTACTGTTTCCCCATCTATTTGCCATGAAGTGATGGGACCAGATGCCATGATCTTAGTTTTCTGAATGTTGAGCTTTAAGCCAATTTTTTCACTCTCCTCTTTCACTTTCATCAAGAGGCTCTTTAGTTCCTCTTTGTTTTCTGTCACGAGTGGTGTCATCCGCATATCTGAGGTTATTGATATTTCTCCCAGCAATCTTGATTCCAGCTTGTGCTTCCTCCAGCCCAGAGTTTCTCATGATGAACTCTGCATAGAAGTTAAATAAGCAGGGTGACAACATACAGCCTTGACTGTATGTTGGAAACATACAGTTTCCAACTGTATGTTTGGAAACATACAAATAGGAAAACAACCTTTTTCCTATTTGGTACTGGTTGCTCCACAGCTTTTCTCTAACTGCTGGATTGGAGGACACTCCTTGGTTATGATGCAGGGGTTCTCATTGCAGAGGCTTCTCTTGCTGAGGAGCTCGAGCTCCAGGGTGCACAGGCTTCAGTAGTTGCGGCTCATGGGCTCTAGAGCAATAGTTGTACACACAGGCTTAGCTGCTCCCAGACATGCGGCATCTTCCCCCATCGGGACTGAACCCGAAACTCCTGCATTGGCAGGCGGATTCTTTACTACTGAGCTGCCAGGGAAGACCCCATCTCTCCCATCTTGAGGAGAGTCCCTGCCCGGCTTCTCAGTCCAGAGAAATTCCTTCCCAGATACCCAGGTTCTCAGAGGGCTGTTTATCCTGAAACCCGCCTCTGGCCACAGAGACGGCATCTACTCAAGATCAGCCAATCAGAGGCTTTCAAAGTGGAAAGAGGGAGGGACTTCGCTGGTGGTCCAGTGATAAGAATCCGCCTTCAGATGCAGGGCATGAGGTTCAGTCTCTGGTCAGAGAACCAAAATCTCACAAGCCTATGAGCTGGCTCAGCCACATAAATAAACAATAAACATTTTTAAAAATAGAGGAGGGGGACAGTGTCAAAACCAGGCGCACCCACTTTCCCCTACGGATACAAGGACAGGAAGCAGCTCGGATCATCAAGAGTGAGTTCACTAAGGGCCCGTTTGCCAGAAATAAATTTTTTTTCCAAATGCCAAAATTTTGTTCCTTGTAACTATTTATAAGGTTTGCCATCATCTAGTTAGCACTGGATGGTACACTGTAAGAACACCTGACAATTTCTACCAAAATTTTGTTGAAAGTTGTTTATTCAGACAGCAGTTCCCAAACATCTGCCTTTCTTCCTGCAGCCCCCTCCCCATCCAAACACACACCACCTGTCTCAGCCCCATGAAGACAACCCCCAAACGGGGGCCACATTAAGAACAGACTCATCATGACTTACCCAGATCCAACCAGTCAATCATAAGGAAATCAACCCTGAATATTCAATGGAAGGACTGATGCTAAAGCTGAAGCTCTGATACTTTGGGCACCTGATGCGAAGAGCCAACTCATTTAAAAGACCCTGATGCTGGGAGAGATTGAAGGCAGGAGAAGAAGGGGATGACAGAGAATGAGATGGTTGGATGGCATCACTGACTCAAAGGACAAGAACTTGAGCAAACTCCAGGAGATAGTGAAGGATGGGGAAGCCTGGAGTGCTGCAGTCCAAGGGGTTGCAAGGAGTTGGACATGACTTATTGACTGAACAACAACATCATGACTTACATCCTATAACTTTTTAAAGTCACTTACTAACAGAAGCCCAAGTATCTCCCAGCATCTTTCACTTCATCCCCAGAAAGCCAGGACATCCCCAGAGCTGAAGTTTCAACCCCCCACAGGGCCCCTGAAATTTACGATGTATCATCAGGAAAAATTCTTGTCCCTTGCCTTTTCTCTGAATGTTCTAACTTGCGCTCGACTGTAAGTAAACATGGTCTTCCCATGAATACCCCATTCCCACCAGGCTTGTGAGTGAGGTAGATGTCTTTCTGGTTCTTCAAGTCCTTCAAAATCATTTCTCCACCTTTTTGAAGTATGGACCATCTAATGGTGCCATGTAATGTCAGTCCCTGATGTCACCTCCTCAGAACAGTGCACTACACATCGGTCAGTGGAGATGTGACCTCTGTGCACCTGCAGGTCTCCCATCAATCCCCTCGATGCCTTTGATGACATCATAGGTATTCTGTCCACTCACCTGCCTCCCCATCCACTGACCTGAGTGCACACAAAACACAGTATCTTCCTCTAGCCCACTTCGGTCATACACTGACATAATGACACTCTACCTCATCAGCTGTACCACTTCAAAAAAAAAAACCAAAAATCTTAATTCCATGGGTCCCATTTTTGAACCATCACTGCCAATTTTCCAGTTCAGTTTTCCTCTTGTATCCTCACTACAGGGCTTCCCTCATAGCTCAGTTTCTAAAGAATCTGCCTGAAATGCAGGCGACCCGGGTTCAATTCCTGGGTCAGAAAGAGCCCCTGGAAAAGGAAATGGCAACCCACTCCAGTTCTCTTGCCTGGAGAATCCCAGGGACAGAGGAGTCTGGCAGACTACAATCCATGGGGTCACAGAGTCAGACACGACTTAGTGACTAAACCACCACCACCACCATCCCCACTACAACAATTCTCCAACCCCACTGGGACATCGTTATCCACCCAACTCCACTGGGAAATTGTCCACCCAACCCCACTGGGACATCGTTATCCACCCAACCCCACTGGGGCATTGTTATCCACCCAACCCCACTGGAAGCCATCCTCCCAACCCCACTGGGAAGCCATCCTCCCAACCCCACTGGGACATTGTTATCCACCCAACCCCACTGGGAAATTGTCCACCCAACCCCACTGGGACATCGTTACCCACCCAACCCCACTGGGACATCGTTATCCACCCAACCCCACTGGAAGCCATCCTCCCAACCCCACTGGAAGCCATCCTCCCAACCCCACTGGGACATCGTTATCCACCCAACCAAACTGACACATGATGCATCCCCTCTGCCACGTTTTCATCCTCCGTCAGCTCTGGTTGCCCCTCCCTCTACCTCTGATCACTTGCTTCCACTCCCTTGGACTTGCTGGGCAAAGCCACCAACATAGACTAGGACCCTCTGCATATGGACCTGACCATCTGAGCCCTTTGGGCTACATCCTTGGGCTCCTCTCCTGCCTCTCTCCTCGCTCTCTGCATTCTGGCTGCTCCACCCCCAGTCTTCGAGGAGTGACTCAAGTATCCCAAGCCTGTCTCAAATAATCTTACTCTTTCTGTTCCCTCTGCTTGGATCATTCTGGCATTCCCAGAGTCTCCCTCCTTTACCTGATCACCTTCTCATCCTTTGGGTCTCTGATTCAAACATTCTCCCTTTTATTAACTTTATTGAGATGAAACTCACATAACATGAAATTAACCATTTTAAAGTGAAAAATTCAGTGACATTTAGTAAAGTATATGCTCGATGCTGGGCAACCCCCACACCTGTCTTTCCCTCCAAAACATCCCATCACCTTAAAAGGCGACCTGAGCCCATTCAGCTGTCACCTGCTGCTCCCTGCCCCAGGTCCCTGGGAAACCACCAGTCTGGCCCCACCCCTCTGAGTCTGCCTTTTCCGGAACACCTTCCCTTTGACAGGTTTTCTCTGAAGATCGTCAGCTACCCACCCTCATTCTGCCCTAGTCTGACGTCACTGTTTCTTCTGAATACAGCACAATAGGAAACCCTATTACTTCCATACCTGTCTGTCTTCCTCTCCAGGATGTGGGCTCCACGAAGCAAACATCTTGTTTTGTTTACTGTCTGCTCCCAATCCCTGTAACAGTGCTGGGCACATGGTAGGTTCGCAATACATAATATTTGTCATGTGAATAGAGACAGTCCTATGAGGTCATCTACTATTAGCCTTGTTTAGGCGGCACAAGGGGCTTCCCTGGTTGGCTCAGCGGTAAAGAATCCACCTGCCATGTGGGAAACGAAGGAGATGCGGATTCAGTCCTCAGGTTGGGAGGAAGATGCCTTAGAGCAGGAAATGGCAACCACTCCAGTATTGTTGCTTAGAAAATTCCATGGACAGAGGAGCCTGGCAGGCTACAGTTCATAGGGTCTCAAAGAGTCGGACATGACTAAAGTGACTTAGCATGCACGCACACAGGTAACAAATATTAAAATTAAGTTTGAACTAATTCAGGACAAAAATAACTAAATAAAAGAGGTAGGTATCAGCTCGTTTACCAAATGTGAGTGTTATGGGAACAGGTCCACTGGCAGAATTTAAGACTGAAGCGCCCAGGAGTCCAGCAGTCTGTGTGTGGCTCTCGCTCAAGGTCTCATAGTCTCAGGACAATTTTCTTCACATGGATGGTGTCCGGCTGAACCAGGGAAACATTACAGGTTTACCATTGATTCTGCATCCATCCTGTCATCTCTCTGTTCACTCACCGGTTCCCTGAACCCCATCTCTCTGTTTTGGCGCTGTTGTAAGTGTGTATAGCAAGCAACGACCAAGACGCAATGAGCTAAGATGCTCTCTTTCTCCTGCCAGTAGCATCAAATATAACAAACACATGGGTAGCTTGTAGGAGAAGGGTGTTCCTGGCGAAGGAAATGACAGAAACCAAGGACCCCAGTCAGAGCTGTGCCGAGTGTTTAAAGAGCAGGGAGAAGGGAAGTGTGACTGAAGGAGCACTGAGATGAGGGAGTAGGCGCCGCGTGTGGTCAGAGAGACGGCAGAGGATAAGGTCACGCAGGGCTCTGTTGAGCACTGCAAATGTGCTCCATTTTGTCTGAAATAAGAAGTCGTGGAGGATCTTAAGCAGAGTAATGATGTTACCTGACTTATGTTTCAAAAGTTTTGCTCCAGCTACGATGATGAGAATTAGACTGTGGGTGGGCAAAACAGAACCAGGTGTGGGGGAGGCGGTATCAGATGATGGTGATGGAGACAGTCCAGGAGACAGATGAATTTGGGCAGGATGGGGGCGGCATGTGCGGCAAGTGGTGGGACTTGGAACTCATTCTGAGTGAGGAGCCAATGGGATTTGCTGACGTACTGTCTATGGAGAGCAGGGTGGAGGTGGGGAGCAGAGCAAAGAACACCCTCAAGGTCTGGCCTGAGCCACGGAAAGGGGGAAGTTGCCGTTTACTGGGAAGGGGATATCTGGGGGAGGGTGTTGGGAAATCCGAGCTCAGATTTGGCCGTGTTCAGTCCGAGAGGCCTAATGATGTCTTGAAGGCATTTGGGCATATAGATCTGGAACTCTGGAAATTAGAGCTTGCGAAAAAATGGCTATTCAAATAAGGTAAAGCCATACATATATGGAAATTTTGTAAATACAGTTCACAGCCTCCTCCTTTTCAACTAGCTTTGCATGGCTGCTTGTCCGAGAGGGGATTCAGAGGCCCTACGATGAGTCCCAAAGCCCAGTTCCCCTCTGAACTCATCTCCCGCCCAGCACACCCCTCCTCCACTCAGGCACGCGGGCCTCCCAAGGGGTCTGCCCGGCCAGCTGTGCCCCTGCCTTCACACGCACTCCCTGCTCCACCTGGCGCGTTCTCCCCAGACAGCTGTTGCTTCGTCTCATCAGCAACGTTAATTCTTGATATACGCCACCTTCTCAGCTAGGCCTGCACAGACCCCTCTAGCCAAGGTTGCAGTCTCCCCACATCAAAGCACTTATCATACCCTCTCTTGAGCCTCTATCATTTCTTTATCTGTGGTCTATCTCGTCCCTTATAAATTCCCTGTGTTGCCAAAGCCCAGGATGGTAAACACTGGACAAGTACGTGTTCTATGAAATGAATGAATGAATGAAAGCACGGCTCTCTGAATGTGACCTAGTCTGCCGAGTACTTCACTTCCTTGAAATTTTGGCTTCCTTCTGCAAAATGAGACATTGGACTAAATGTTTCCTATAGTCCCTTCCAACTCACACTTTGGAGATTCCAAAGATCAATGGGAGGGAAAGGAATTTGTCATTGTTCAGTTGCTAAGTTGTGTCCAACTTGTTGTGACCCCGTGGATTGCAGCATGCCAGGCTTCCCTGTCCGCCACTATCTTTTTGAGTTTGTTCAAATTCATGTCCATTGGAGTTTAATACTAGTCAAACTGCCTTAGCGCAAACATGGTCTCCATCCATCGGCTATATTTCCCCTTTCTAATTGTGTTTCTTTACCTGAAAGAAGAAGAGAAATAACATCTAAAATATAATCAGGAACCAGTGAGAAAGACAGAAGTCACACTAGATATTCCCTCTGCAAGGACTTATCATAGGGAAGTGGTTATACTCCAGATCTCCTGGGTCTTGATGATGATGGTATAAGTGACAAGATTCTGGTCTAGGTAGTGCTCAAAAAATATAAGCAGTAAATACAAAAAGAGTTAGACCTTGCACCTTTAATTTGAAGTTTTTGTCATTTCTATTGTTGGACGCCTACAAGAGAATTCTTTAGAAGGTAGGGGAAAGGAAACAATAAGAATTCAATTAGAAATTCAACAGACTTATAATTAAAAGAAGGAAAGTTGGGGTGAAGAGTGGGATAACAGTTGATCAATTTATCCATTCTTGGCTTCCAAAAGAATGCTAGTGAGAATTTCTGTTTAAGGGGGAAGGAAAAGAAAAGCCAATGTACGCTGTCAGAGATAGCCATCATTTTGGTCCCATAGCTCCCTGGTGAGCATATGGTATTTTTACTGACAGAGTTTATCACTAGCGCTTACTCAATAACTAGATAATCCCTATAGCAATCTATCGTAGTCATGCCTATAAAAGATTCCTTATTGCATCTCCACATATGTCAATAGCTTTCATAAGCCATAAATCAGTAAGATATTGCTGGCCTTGGAATTCTAAGCAATTAATGTTAATCAAGAGGAAAGCCAGAAGATTGATGTGGTTGGGTTTTCCTCTCTCCATACAGTGAAGATGCTGAAACTCTATTTATTTGAATTAGCTCATAAGCCTCTGAGATTTGTCATTTAACTGAAATGGCAATTAGTGTCCAATCATCATCATCATTATCTGATAATTCTTCTACAAACCTACCTTTGCATAGCACCTTGAGAGACTTTGAGTCTGTCTGATATTAAGTTCATGTTCACAATAAGCACTAGTGGAGAACAAAGTCTCAAGGGTGGGGGAGACAGGAGTTCAAACACCCTCTGATGTTTTAAAGAACAGTGATTAGCATTACTATGTTGCATGTTGAACAGTCTTTCAGGTTAAAATATAGAGGTTTTTTTTAATGATGGCCATTCTGACCTGGTGTGAGGTGATATCTCACTGTAGTTTTGATTTGCATGTTTCTAATAATTAGTGATGCCAAGCATCTTTTCATGTGCCTCTTGGCCATCTGTATATGTTCTTTGGAGAGCTGTCTATTTAGGTCTTCTGCCTACTTTTTTATTTAGTTTTTTTTTTTTTTATATTGAGCTCCATGAGTTTTTTGGATATTTTGGAGACTAATCCTTTGTCCATTGCTTCATTTGCAAATATTTTCACCCATTCTGAGGATTATCTTTTTGTCTTGTTTAGGGTTTCCTTTGCTGTGAAAAAGCTTTTAAGTTTAATTAGATCCCATTTGTTTATTTTCGTTTCTACTTTCATTACTCTAGGAGGTGGGTAAAAAAAAAAAACTCCTCTGGTGGTTTAAAAAAATTAAAATAAAACAATAAAATACAGAGGACGGCATGGAGACACACTTCAGGCAACTACCCATGCCTGGGTTTTTAGTCTTGGTCATGGAGATGAGAAAGACAATGTTATCCATTACTGTTCAAGTATCTTGCAGATGACAATGTCTTTTTATACCGATTTTCTGAGGTAGGCATTGTGAGTTGTCTCCTAAGCATCTCCCACCTCTATCCCTTCCTGATAAGATCCTGACTTTGTTCAGGGTTCACCTCTCCTCGTTTTAACTATGCACCTTAGAGGAAGATGATAACATTCAGCCTTCCAGGTGGACTTGATTGGAATCAGGGTCCCTGACCCAAGATTCACTTAGAAATTGGCATTTACTAACCCTTATGGCAGAAGTGAAGAGGAACTAAAAAGCCTCTTGATGAAAGTGAAAGAGGAGAGTGAAAAAGTTGGCTTAAAGCTCAACGGAAAATTAAGAAACTAGTTCAGAAAACTAAGATCATGGCATCTGGTCCCATCACTTCATGGGAAATAGATGGGGAAACAGTGGAAACAGTGTCAGACTTTATTTTGGGGGACTCCAAAATCACTGCAGATGGTGATTACAGCCATGAAATTAAGACACTTACTCCTTGGAAGGAAAGTTATGACCAACCTAGATAACATATTAAAAAGCAAAGATATTACTTTGCCAACAAAGGTCCATCTAGTCAAGGCTGTGGTTTTTCCAGTGGTCATGTATGAATGTGAGAGTTGGACTGTGAAGAAAGCTGAGCGCCACAGAATTGATGCTTCTGAACTGTGGTGTTGGAGAAGACTCTTGAGAGTCCCTTGGACTGCAAGGAGATCCAACCAGTCCATCCTGAAGGAGATCAGTCCTGGATGTTCATTGGAAGGACTGATGCTGAAGCTGAAACTCCAATACTTTGGCCACCTCATGCGAAGAGTTGATTCATTGGAAAAGACCCTGATGCTAGGCAAGATTGAAGGCGGGAGGAGAAGGGGACGACAGAGGATGAGATGGTTGGATGGCATCACCGACTCAATGGGCATGAGTTTGAGTAAACTCCGGGAGTTTGTGATGGACAGGGAGGCCTGGCGTGCTGTGATTCATGGTGTCGCAAAGAGTCAGACATGACTGAGCGACTGAACTGAACTGAATAAGACATGAAGTGGCATCTCTTGAGATGATTCTGAGAATTTTTTTTTCTAAAGAAGGACTCAGGGTTGGGGGGAGAGGTGTACCCTCTTCTAGACATTGTTTGCCTTAAACGTCAGCAAACATCTTGCTGACATCATGAGAATCAATTCAGAATGGAAGCTGTGAAAATGGAGCAATGACAAGAAATGAGTTCATAACCTTGAAGGCCTCTCTAACCCTGAAATCTCTGTTAATCCTTTCTTTATTGTTAAGCTGGTTTGAGTGGGGGTTTCTGATGTTTTCAGCCAAAGTGTTGTTACCCAAGCAGGGCTTCGCTGGTGGTTCACAGAGTAAAGACTCTGCAGGAGACCTGGGTGCGATCCCTGGGTGAGAAAGTCCCCTGGAGAAAGGAATGGCAACCCACTCCAGTATTCTTCCCTGGAAAGCCCCAGGAACAAGAGAGCCTGGTGGGCTAGAGTCAGACATGGACCAGAGCCTGGTCTCACAGAGTCAGACATGCCTGAGCTTCTAACACTTTCAGTCCTTCACTTTCAAACTTTAAGTGCAATTCTCAGCGTCTTGTTGCTTTGTTTTTTCGTATATTCATTTTATCCTCCTGAAGAGAGTCACACTTAGTTTATTCAACTGTGAATATTAAAGCCAAATCAAATATCATCTCTTCCTTGAAGACTTCAGATCTGCAAATGATTGGCTCCTTCTATGTTTTTATAGCAATAGTACCTATCTCTACATAGTGGGACTCACTCTATATTGAAATTATTTATCACTTGTCTGCCAATATAACTTGATCTTGACTACATTAAGGTCAGACACCTTCTCCCAACCTCCTTTTGATTATCAGATAATCTCATGTACCCCATTACTTAGGAGGACCTCAATAAGAAATCATGAATAAATATCTACAACTCCCACAAACTTTTCCTTTTACTGGTTTTTTTTTTTTTTTAACTTTATGTACACTGATGGCTCAGATGTTAAGAATCCATCTGCAATGTGGAAGAGTTGGGTTTGATCCTTGGGGTGGGAAGATTCCCTGGAGGAGGGCATGGCAGCCCACCCCAGGATTCTTGCCTGGAGACTCCCATGGACAGAGGAGCCTGGCGGACTACAGTCCATGACGTCGCAAAGAGTCAGACACGACTGAGTGACTAAGCACACAGCATGCCGTAATGCCAACTTTTAAAACTACATCTCCCTTCCCTATATCTCATAAACATGTCTTTTTTTCCTTACACTAATTTAAGTCTTCCTAAAACACCATGGAATGGTATCATCTAAATGTATGTGGGTGCCTCATTAAATAAGCATTATTAGACCTCAAAAAACCTAGGGAAGGCCACCAGTGTGCCCCAAAGAATTAAAGCTGAAATGACTAGGTCAGCACTTCTAATAATATATTCCTCAGAAGAATTACCCTTTATTATGTGAACAGGTGCATAAGGAGCTTTAGGATCAAATAATTTAAAAAACAGTGTGTTTAAAATTTTTAAACAGGTTCTCAAGTGCAGAATTGCTTAGAACTTTCTATAGGCAACAGTATGCTATGAACCAAAGGAGAGCTATAATATAAAATTTTCCCCAAAAATGTATTTAACATAGAATTAATGCTAAAGGTGTTCCAAGGTATAGGGGGATTCCCAGGTGGCATAGAGGTAAAGAATCTATCTGCCAATGCAGGAGACGCGAGAGATGCAGGACGATCCCCTGGAGAAAGAAATGCTAGTCCTCTCGAGGAGTCTTGCCTGGAGAATCACATGGACAGAGGAGCCTGGCGGGTGATAGTCCGTGGGATCACAGAAAGTCGGACATGACTTAGTGACTAAAGAACAACGATACCGAGGTATAGCTTATTATCATGATTGCTAAAAATTCAGTATGAGATACAAATTCTAGATCAAGCGAGACTTGAATAGGACACCTTAGCTATTTGCCTATTTGAGGGAAGATGAAAAAGAAATTTTAATTGGAAGTAAGGTATTACTTTTACAAAAAAAGCCTTGTGTATTTTTATAGTACTATACTATTAGACTCTCATTGCAACTTTGAGAAATTCAGAGACTGTTGGATCTAGGAGGGAATCTCAAGGACTGGTCAGAGGAGTGATTACTGATTATATTGCATTCACGAACCACTTTGAGAATTTGATGAAAGCAGCACTTTCATCCCAGAAAGATGCACTACTACACACAAAACTACAGGGAGCTCACAAACCTGTCGATGAATTCACAGGCCCCACATTCAGACTGCCATACATCCCAACCTGCAGGGCCGAGGCAGATGTTGCAGAAACCGAGGCCTGGAAGTCATACAGTTTTTGAGATCAAAGCAAGATAAGAATTCAAGAATTCAAGAAAACCTCTCTGATCACATTTGTATTCATTCCAGATCCAAATCAGTTTCATATCATCATCTTTGCACTCTGTCCAGGCTTTCTAATATTCCAAAGCTACCAGTGGAATTGGCTGACCCTAGCTTGGGCAATACTGAAAACAATGGAGTTGACTAGTGTTTTCTGAATGCCCCAAATAGTTGCTCCCAGATGAATTCCCTGCTAGTGTCATAATATGATTATGCCACCACTGCCATAATTCAGTTGTCTAGCTAGAAAAGTAAATTAACAAGCATGTTCTGGACCTTCTATGACATGCAAAGTGCAAATAAATAAGAATTGTGATGCCTGACATTGATCATAAATTCCAGAAGAAGAAAAACATGAGCTATTCTTGGCATGCCTCTTTTTAAATAAGTTTGATGACCCTTGGTGAAAAATTCATAATAAGTAGAAAATATTGCTCATGATAATTACCACCAAAGCTTTATTTATGTATATGCATATACACAGAAAATCAACATGTGCTAAAATGCTTTGATGTTTATGAAATCTTAGAGCTGTGGACAACATTATGAATGCTAACAAATGAGAGTTGCATGCATTTACTAAAAATTTTGGCCATAAAATTAATTTATTAAACAGAACATGGGATGGCACTTGCCCAGCATGGACTGAATCCTAGCACCCCAGCTGGGGGAGGGGGAGTCTTTGTAAACGCAGCACCTTCAGATGCAACTCGGTCCTGAGCCCACCTGGGCCACGGCAGCCGACACTCTGCCTGCTACACAGTAATCTACCGATAACCACCCATGTACCGGTACCCAGGTTACTACTGTGTGTGCCATCTTTCCATTTCATCATCACAACTCCCAAAAGCGATAGGTACTTATCAGTCTACTTTTACAGAGAAGAAAATGGAGATATAGGAGAGTTTGGTCACTGGGCCATGGTCACAAGGCTAGCTGAGTGCTCGAGCTTCAATCTGAATCCTTAACTATTTGTTCTAAATCTTAAATTCCTAACCACTACTGCCCCCGCCCCTTGGTAAACATTGGCATTGCTTCACCAGTTTTGCTAGACCCAAATGCAAGCTCCCAAATCACATGTTGATTTTCCCCTAACTTGATTAGTGTAATCAGGCATTTCGGCTGAAAGATGTTCTTTTCAAAAGTCAGCTATTACTGAATCTCCACTTTATTCAAACTCTTCATCCAATATTCTCATCTTCTGGGTTTCTTTGGCCATCCATCCTTGCACCAGACGTATGAACATATCATGATGGACACCCTGCAAAGCAAAGTCAGTGAAAAATGACCCCCGCCCTCCAAAAACCTGAAAGTCAGAGAAGGATGCAACAACTGATTAGTACAGCACAGCCTAAGATGTCAGCATGTGGGCAGCAGGAGACTTGTCCAGACTGCCTTGGGTTGAAGTGGGGATGGGATTCCTGAAGGAAGAGTCACTGCCTGGGCTGGACGACAATGGGGACCCACTGGGTAAAGGTCTGATTGGTCTGGTTGCGAGACAGGTGTAGGCAGAAGGGACAATACTCATGGAGCCTAAACTAGCAGGAAAAGTTCTCAAATTATGAATAGTTCAGCATCTAAAGGGACTTCCCAGGCGGCTCAGAAGTAAAAAACATCCATCTCTCAACACAGGAGATGCGGGTTCGACCCCTGGGTCAGGAAGATCCCCTGGAGAAGGAAATGGCAACTCTCTCCAATATTCTCACTGGAAAATCTCATGGACAGAGGTGCTTGGTGGACTGCAGTTCATGGGGTTGCAGAGGCAAACATAACTGAGCATGCCCGCAGTATGGAAAACCACCTGTGGCTGCAAAGCATGCGGCCCCTTGGACCGGTCAGCTTACGTGCAGGAACAAGCCATCACCAAAGCCCTCAGGCATTGCCCAGAGTGCACCCTGACATCCAGGAGGGAATGTGCTCAGATGGAGGACAGGGGCAGGGCACAAGCTCTGAAAGAATAACATGGCTTGAGGACACAACATAAACTGATTAGAACAAAATGAGTCCAAGAGGGCAGACTTCCACTAGACTTTGAGCCTCATCATATGCTCTCTGTAACACATCAGAAAGCTAAAGCACACGCCAACCAGTGCCCTGACAGTTCCAAGGCCAACCATCACAGAGCAAAAAGGGGGCAGTGGCCCAGGTCCTGGAAATCTCTGCCCTTTCCCCCAAATAGTTGGAATAATCACGCACTCATTGGCCCATGAAATTACCCAGCCCATAAAAGCTAACCACACCATATTGTGAGGCCTCTTTCTTCTTCTGAAATGGCCCACATTCTGTCTGTGGAGTGTTTCTCTCTAAATAGATTCACTTCTTACCTACCACTTTGTTTCTCACAGAGTTTTTTCTGTGATGAGACATCAAGAACCTCAGCTTCATTGAGTGCTGAAGCCAGGTGAGTGATCTCAGTGGAAGATCATGGATTTGGCTGTGTTTGAGTTCTGGCCATTGGGTTTGAGTCCCAATTTGAGTCACATGGTTTCACTCTCACTCTCGTTTTGTGTTCCTATGCAGATTGTGAATGTGTGTGTGTGTTGATTGTGGCGGGGGTGGGGGAATATGTGTGCCACACCCACTGGAAGACTTCTCTCCCAGCCTCCCGTCTCGCAGTGGAATCGGCATCCTCCTGAAAAGCCCTCCTCCTTTCCCTCCCCCGGTGGATGAAGACCCGGGAAACGACCCTTGTCCTTCACGCCCACTGCCATCACTCTATCGCCTTCACCTTCTGAGGAGAAGCACATGGGATGAACATAGCATGTGCACTCCCCAGAACGAAGCCTGCTAGGACCTGTGGGTCCCTTCTTGCAGAGTACATATGTCTGCAGACTAGAAAAGGCAGATCTAATATGCCTGTTCAAAGAGCCATCTTCTTGCAGAAATTAACTTTCCTTCTTTCATTTAAAATTTCTACCAAAGAACGGAGAGAAGCTGGCTTCCTGGTATCCTCACAGACAAATGACTAGAGATTAGATGTCACCATATGCTACACAAGGGTGGCTCAGCAGTAGAGAACCCACCTGCCAATGCAGCAGACGCAGGTTTGATCCCTGGGTCGGGAAGATCCTCTGGAGGAGGAAATGATAACCCACTCCAGTATTCTTGCCTGGGAAATCCCATGGACAGAGGAGTCTGGCAGGCTACAGGCCATGGGGTCGCAAGAGTCAGACATGACTTAGCGATTGGGCAAACACAGAAGGGTTTGGAATCCCTGATTAAGACAGATCTTTAGAGATGGGGGGAAATCTGCTTCTTCAGAAGAAAGTGGGTGTATACACATCATCTCCTCTCGGATAAGCTGGATGCTAATTGCTCATTCGGGTATGAACCCCTTCCATCTGACACCAGTGCTGTTTTCTGATGTACCTACACCTTTTGTGATTTTACTACCCATGGAAAGTGGCGTCCGCTGCCTCTGGCAAAAGACACAAGCTATTTATTGTCTCGTTTTGCAGAAGCTGCTCGAGATCACATTTAACAATACAAATATCGCAGAATTGTCGTTGGGTGACACAAGCTGCTGAAGTGTAGCTCAATCCCGAGTTTCAAAAACCGCTGTGTTAATGATCTCACACACATTCTGGGTTTAATTAGACGAGGCTGAAATAGAAGCTTGCTTCTAGCGGTCACACTCTTGTCAATATCTAAACAGGGATGTTTATCTCCTGGTTTGTGACTGATATCACAGTATTTATCATTGCAGCACTTTATTACCAGAAACAAACTTCAAGATCTACCTATATAGTATGCAAAAGTTTACAATAGGCAATTCTATTTGAGATGGAGATACACTTCAAAATAAATGGAAGATAGTCTTACCTGGCAGAGAAGGCAATGGCACCCCACTCCAGTACTCTTGCCTGGAAAATCCCATGGACGGAGGAGCCTGGTGGGCTGCAGTCCATGGGGTCGCTAAGAGTCAGAAACGACTGAGTGACTTCACTTTCACTTTTCACTTTCATGCACTGGAGAAGGAAATGGCAACCCACTCCAGAGTTCTTGCCTGGAGACTCCCAGGGACGGGGGAGCCTGGTGGGCTGCCGTCTATGGGGTCGCACGGAGTTGGACACGACTGAAGCGACTTAGCAGCAGCAGCAGCAGTCTTACCTGGATATTCATCTTTCATTCCTTGGAAGCACACACACATACTCCACTTCTAATTTGTGCTGAGTTGGCTCTAGAAATATTTAAAACTTTCCAGATTTGCAAGCAATGATCTGCCAGATGGGAGAGTTAAAGTAGCAGCAAGCAAATATACTGGGACTAGGCTGCCTGAGAAATTGTGACAAACCACTTTTATTTCTCTGCACCTTAGTTTCCTTAGCCTTAAAATGAGATAACAACGCCAGAGCATTCCTACCTGAGGATTAAATTGAGATAATAGGTGTAGATCAAACCAGTCAATCCTAAAGGAAATCAACCCGGAATATTCATTGGAAGGACTAATGCTGAAGCTGAAGCTCCAATACTTTGACCATCTGATGTGAAGAGCTGACTCATTGGAAAAGACCCTGATGCTGGGAAAGATTGAGGGCAAGAGGAGAAGGGAACAACAGAGGATGAGATGGTTGGACAGCATCACAGACTCAGCGAACAAGAATGTGAGCAAACTCCAGGAGTGAAGGAAAGGGGAGCCTGGTGTGCTACAGTCCTTAGGGTTGCAAAGAGTAAAACAAGATTTAGTGACTGAACAACAACAAACAGGTGTAGAGTCCTTAGATCAGAGCTTGCCACTATATGAGTTTTTATAGGAGTCTCATTATTACCTGTAAGAGGGGCATAAGTCTTGTACGTACATGACAGAGCTGCCATGTGGTTAAATAAGTTCATATAGGGCAGCATTCAGAAAAGCATACACATGGGAAATGTTGTGCAACCGTGAGCTGTGACTGTCTCATCTCCTGGAGACCCTGCTATAAACAGTCTTGAGACTGACCTACTGCATTCACTGACCTTCAGTTATCAATTTTGTGGGCCAGTATGCCTGCCTTTGGACCCTGTTTACTGAGTCAAATATTGTGCAGGATGATGGGGTTAGAGATGGACCAGAAGTCAGAAGGGGAAAAAGGAGAAAATGTAAAAAGGGAAAGAAAAGGAAATCAATAGCAGACACTGAACTATTTTATGACTCGTTAGTAAGAGCACTGTTTTTCTGCTTCCTCTGTGCTTTTCCTTTGGGGAACTTTATCCTTTTTGACTGGTTTCACCCGTGTCCAGTCACTAGACCCAGGCTTAATAGAGAGATAGGAGATTCTCTTTTTATTACTTTGGCCCATGATGCTCTGGTTTAAACTAATCACCAGGAGACCCAAGGTACTCATTCACTTGCTTTTTGTGATAAAACTGCAATGCCACTGCATTCAGCAAGAAGAGGTTTAAAGGGTCTGGGTCTGAGGAAGGCATTCTAGCAGGTACCTGTCCTTACCTGGAATCATGCCAAACGCTCATGACAATGAGGATAGTAACAACAGGGCAATCCAGGTGCTGCCTGGGGTCCCCATCCCTTAGGATCTAGGCAGGATCACCCCAATCCCAAGCCACAGCCTGGGGGAGCCCCAGGAGCCCAAGTCTCCCCTCCAGGACTGCTAATGTCCAGTGCCTTTCTCATCCTAATGGAACTCCCATGTACGACTGAGCAAACTGGTGAAGGCAGAAGCTTCAGGAAGCATGTGAGCTTCCCCCTCAGCCTCCCTGCCCTGCCCACCCCCACCCCCAGCTGCTCATGCTTTTCCCCGACTCATGCTAAGCAAAACCGCCGTCTTCTTGGAAGATTTGGCACCAGCTGAAACCCACGTTGTGCTCAAGGCTGCAATAAGAAAATACAAATGGAACCAAGAAAAATAAGAAATAAAAATGCAAAATTACAGTCTTAATGCCATACTGTAAGTTCTTATTTTGAAGGTTCTCAGGTCAACGATCTGATTTAAAACTTCCGACACGGGGCTTCCCTGGCAGTCCAGTGGTTAAGAATCCACCTTGCAATGCAGCAGACTGGGTTCCATTCCTGGTCTGGGGAGATCCCACATGCAGCGGAGCAGCTGACCGCACGCACCACAGCTTCTGAGCCTGAGATGGAGCCCAGAGCTGCAACCCTGAAGCATAATCTGGCCTCCTAGAGCCTGCGCTCCACAGCAAGGGAAGCCTGCACACTGCAGCAGAGAGTAACCCATTCGCCACGGCTAGGGAAAACCAAGGGTGGCAGTGAAGACCCAACACAGCCACAATAAATAAATAAATCTCTAACAAAGAATTTTCAACAAGCCCAGAGGACTAATGACTATTACCATTCCCACTAACCTTACACCAGTGATTCTTGACGGGGGGCAGTTTTGTTCCCTCCCCAGGCATTTGGCAGCGTGTGGAGGCATTTTTCATTGTCACAAATGGGAGCGCCACCTGACATTTTGCAGATAGAAGCCAGGGATGCTGTTAACATCCTATAATGCCCCAGACAGCCTCCCAGCTCCAAATGTCAAGTGCCAAGGTTGAGAAGCCTTGCTTCACAACACTTAGAAAACTAAGTTTTAGTTGGCTACTTTGTCCAAGGACACAAGTATTAAAGGGCAAAGGGAGGAGGGATAAATTAGAAGTATGGGATTAACAGATACCCCCACTGTATTATAATAGGCAAACAATAAGGATTTATTATATAGCACAGGGAACTATATTCAATATCTTGTAACAATCTATAATGGAAAAGAATATGAAATATATATATATATATATATATATATAAAACTGAATCACTCTACTATATGCCTGAAACGAACACAATATTATAAATCAACTATTGAATCAATGTTTTTTTTGTTTTGTTTTGTTTTTAAAGGGCAAAAGCCTGACTCTACCAGCGCCAATGGCTTTCCAAATCTAGGCTATTGTCCATGACACAAACTTTGTGTTTTAATTATTGATTGCTAAATAACAGCACATCAGAAACCTAGCTTGTAACAGCTCATTGTGGACGTGGGTAGGAGTCTGTGCAAAGGTTAGCTGGGTTGTCTGCTCAGGCTCACCCTCACCTGTCATTCCAGTGTCACTGGGGCTCACGCGGGAAGGACCAGCCTCCAATCTGACTCAGCGCCCATTGCCTTCTGGCTGCAGGACTGAAGGACGTCGTTGCTTGCGGCCGTCAGCTGGAAGCCGTCTTTAGCTCCTGGAGGTTGTGCACAGCCCCTTGTCACGTGGGGTGCCCAGCATGACCGCTCACTTCCTCTAAGCTGGCAAACGAGAGACTCCAGCACGCAGGCGCCTTATAACCTTGTAACCTGCAGCATGACAGGCGTCTTGTAATCCAGTCATGCGCATTTTCACCATCTCTGCTGCACTGTATGGATTAGAAACCACTCACACGTCCCAGCCACGCTTACAGGGGGAAGACCGCCAGGAGGCAGGGACCGGGCCGTGTTACCAGGCTGTCCCCCACACGTGTGCACGTGCGGCTCAGTCGCAAAGTTGTGTCCAACTCTCTGCGACCCTATAGACTACAGTCCGCCAGGCTCCTCCATCCACGGAACTTTCCAGGAAAGAATGCTGGATGGCTTGTCCTCTCCTCCTCCAAGGGAACTTCTCAATCCAGGGATCAAACCTGTGTCTCTTGCTTTGGCAGGCAGGTCCCCCACTCCGCTCATGAAATCACTGCCTTGAAGGCAGTTCCTTCAAAGGTGTCAGCTGCATGGGCTATATCCCTGCAAGCATTTATACATCCACCTTATCCTCACAGCCATCAACAACTATTTACACAAGGCCCACTCCAGGTGTGAAGGCCCCACAGTGAGGGCAGCGAGACTTCCTGACGTCAGGTTAAGGCAAACACTGCAAAGATGTTTCTGAAAGTCAACTTGATGAAGCTTTTGGACCCCTTTCCTGAAATCCATACTCAACACCTGACAATAAGAAAGAGTAGATCTGGGACTTCCTGGTGGATCAGAGGTTGAGAGTCTGCCTGGCAATACAGGAGACACGGGTTCCCTCTCTGATCTGGGAACATCCCACACTCCACAGAGCAACCATCACAGAGCCTGTGCACCGCGTCTGTGGAGCCCGGAGCTGCAGCTCCCGTGGGTTAGCTCAGCCCGTGGGCCCAGAGCTCCTGCTCCCTAACCGAAGATGCTGCCGTGGTGATGGGCTCCCACTTGCCGCAACTAGAGAACAGTGCATGCAGCGACGAAGACCCAGCACAAACAAAAGGAAATAAATTAGTCAATTAAATTATTTAAAAAAAAGAGAGAAAATCAATGGACTCTACCAAAAAAAAAGAAAAAAAGGAAAATTCAAATGAGTTGACGAACTTGTTGATAGAAAAACACACTGTGGTACAGACCGTGGTGTCTCATTTAAGGTTGAAGGGCACGCAGCTGAACTCTCCTTCTGACCCCATTCTTCTCACTCTTCCCATATTCATCCTTCCATTCCATCCCTTACTTTTCTCTGGCTCTTGGTGGACACACCTGCCGGCTTTCAGATACAGAGAAGTTGGAAAATTGAGAATTCAAATCCTATAATTATTCCAGTAACTGTCATACACATTAGTCAAAATCTTTGGCTGCAAGCAGCAGAAATGAATTTCAGCAAAGCTAAACAAAAAGAGGGAGAAAGTAAACAAGGCATCTTCAGCAGCTCTGAGCAATGCAGCAATGCAAGAATAAAAAAATAAATAAAACAGTACAGTAGGGTTTGGATAAAATTCCCTTGGCTAGGGTGTGGTCATATGTGGGGAAGGGGAAAATCTCGGGTCTATATCAGTCTGCTGTTTAACATGTTGAATTAATAACAGTTTATAGCAAACCTCAACTTCCACTTCCTTTGGCTGAAGAGGTAAAATGTGTTTTCTATTTTTATTAATACTGTATGGTTTTGTTTTGCTTCCCAATTTAGTTCTTGCTTTTTTATTAATGCTACTTGATCAAGACCTGTGGCAATTAACCCACCCTTTGGATCTGGCTTAATTTTAATTAAATAATCATCCAGTTCTCAATAGTCTAAATGTTTGCTTCTTTGGCAATTCTCATCACAGGGATATTTTGTAGAACTTTATAGATTTTCTGAGAAATTGCTTTATCAATTTTTCCCTGCAGCCATACACTAAAGCTGACTTGTATCACTAGCTGTTGCTTTAATTTTTTTCCAGTTTTGTTTTGTCCCCCCCACCCCCCCCCCCCCCGGTTATACTAGTTAATCCCTACACTAATTTCATCACCTTCCTAATAGCAGACTAGTCATGATTGGTTCCATGACTATAAAATTGGCCTTGTTGGATTCCACATTTATCTTGCCTTGGTGATCAAATTTGTTTGGTGTAAGATTTTTTTTTTTTTCCTCCTAGACATCAGCTTTCTGTATTCAACCTGGGATCTAAAACTCAAGCTGTGTTCCTTTTGCCTCTTACATCATCACCAGTAATAAAGATTTTACTGTCAGAACTTGGCTGACAAATTCACAGGCTCTTTATTACAAGCAATGATGGACTATAAGAAGCAGAAAAAACACAGCTTGAATTTCATTCCCAGCTTGAATTTGCAGGGCTGGCATTTAGAAAAATTATCTTGTGACTTCATAAACCAAGAAAACTTGTCGATGAAAGTCAGAGAATTAATACAAAACTTCATTCATCCACCCACCCATCTTCTTCTGAAACGACTTTGGTCAAGTCACTGCACAGCATGGATTTTGTCAAGTCTCCACAAAGTAAAATGTATAGATAATGCATGTGAGTCTCTTTTATTTCAATTACCTGGATAATTCACCTTAGACAAATTTAAAGAACTGAGCTATTATCTCTGTTTTTCACTTGTTTGTTGTTTAGTTGCTAAGTTGTGGCCGACTCTTTGCAATCCCATGGACTGCAAGCTCACCAGGTTCTCGTGCATGGGATTTCCCAGGCAAGATTACTGGAGTGAGTTGCCATTTCCTTCCCCAGGACACCTTCTGACCCAGTGTCTCCTGGCTGGCAGGCAGATTCTTTACCACTGCGCCACCTGGGAAGCCCCTGAGCTACTGTCTGAGATGACAAGAATTTGTACTATCATGTTCCAAGAGTACACACTAAATTTGTGACTTAGTGGAAACATATGCCTTGTCCAAACCAGAGGGTTTTCTGTTTTCCAGTTCTGTGAATTATAGATAACTGATAGAAAAAGAACATCATTCTTGGCCAGAGATATACAAATTATGTCCTTTCCAGCACAAGCTGACCTGAGTCCCCTCCCCCGAAGGGAAGATGTTGGTTCTGCCTCCATTTACACATTCATTGCAACATTCCTTTATTCCATTGGAATGTATGATTTTTAGACTTCTTCATTGCACTGACTGTAAGGTCCTCCTGGGACTTCCCTAGAAGTCCAGTGGCTGATCCTTCGCCTTCTGACGTAAAGGGTGTGGGTTTGATCCCTAGTCAGCGAGCTAAGATCCCACATGCCTCACAGCCCAAAAAACAAACCATAATGCAGGAGTAATATTGTTAACAAATTCAGTAAAGACTTTAAAAATGGTTCACATAAAAAAAAAAAAAAAATCTTAAAAAAAAACAAAAAAACCTGGTTTCCTCAATGATATAGTCTCTAAATGACAGAGTCTAATGTTCATTTTGTATCAGAGTCATGATTTACTTTTTTTGGAAAATTATCTTTTAACAACATTGGATCACTGTAGATACATTCCCAAATTATGCTGCAATAAAGTGGTTGATACTTTGCCAGTCTCTCAGTCGTGTTTGACCCTTTGGGACCCCATGGACTGAAGCACCTCAGGCTTCCCTGAACTTCACTATCTCTCGGAGCTTGCTGAAACTCATGTCCATTGAATCGGTGATGCCATCCAACCACCTCGTCCTCTGTCGTCCCCTTCTCCTGCCTTCAAACTTTCTCAGCATCAGGGTCTTTTCCAATGAGTCAGCTCTTTGCATCAGGTGGCCAAAGTATTGGAGCTTCAACGTCAGTTCTTCCAATGAATATTTAAGGTTGATTTCCTTTAGGACTGACAATTTGATCTCCCTGCAGTCCAAGGGACTCTCAAGAGTCTTCTTCAACACCACATTTTGAAAGTATCAATTCTTCGGCACTCAGCCTTCTTTATGTTCCAACTCTCACATCTATATATGACTACTGGGAAAATCACAGCTTTAAGTCCTTAGATGGACTTTTGTCGGCAAAGTGATATCTCTGCTTTTTAATACATTGTCTAAGTTTGTCTTAGCTTTCCTTCCAAGGAGCAAGTGTCTTTTAATTTCATGGCTGCAGTCAGAGTTCACAGTGATTTTGGAGCCCAAGAAAATAAAATCTGTCACTGCTTCCACTGTTTCCCCGTCTATTTGCCATGAAGTGATGGGACAGGATGCCATGATCTTAGTTTTTTGCATGTTGAGTTTTAAGGCAACTTTTTCACTCTCCTCTTTCACTTTTATCAAGAGGCACGAGTTCCTCTTCGCTTTCTGCCATAAGGGTGGTGTCATCTGCAGATCTGAGGTTATTGATATTTCTCCCAGCAATCTTGACTCCATCTTGTGCTTCCTCCAGCCCAGCGTTTCTCATGATGTACTCTGCATAGAAGTTAAGTAAGCAGGGTGACAATATACAGCTTTGATGTACTCCCTTCCCGATTTTGAACAAGTCCTTTGTTCCATGTCTGATTCTAACTGTTGATTCTTGACCTGCATACAGGTTTCTCAGGAAGCCGGTAATGTGGTCTCATATTCCCATTTCTTTCAGAATTTTTCACAGTTTGTTGTGATCCACGCAGTCAAAGGCTTTAGCGTAGTCAATGAAGCTGAAATAGATATTTTTTTTTCTGAAATTCTCTTGCTTTTTCTATGATCCAACAGATGTTGGCAATTTGATCTCTGGTTCCTCTGCCTTTTCTAAAGCCTTATATTAATAAGCCAACTTATACATCTGGAAGTTCTCAGTTCACATACTGTTGAAGCCTAGCTTGGAGGATTTTGAGCATGACCTCGCCAGCATGTGAAATGAATGCAATTATGCAGCAGTTTGAACATTCTTTTGCATTGCCCTTCTTTGGGATTGTAATGAAAACTGATCTTTTCCAGTCTAGTAATATGAATTATCCTTAAACAGGCTCTAACATATAGTAATGAGTTGTTTAGACATAATCTTGATAGACTGGTGAATTGCTTGAAAATTCCAATTAGACTTCTTGGACCTCATTCCCAAGCTCCTAGCTTAGGGCAATCATCCTTTCACACTAGTAATAATAAAAAAGAAATCTTTGGGAGTGATTTTGTCTCATGAATATAACATCATAAGTACATAAATGTTTTGGCCAATTTTAATTGTTTATCTACATTAAAAATACATGTATATAAAACTCCAGAGTCAGACCAAGTTTTATTTCCATCTAGTTTCCAAGAAAGTTAAAAGAGTCCAATGAATTTTGTCAGCAAATTGAGAAGACGCCACAAATCCAGGCAAGAGGAAGGACCACAGCAGAAGCCAGTTCCTAGGACACTGACTCAGCTCCCCCTGGAGCAGCACTTTCTGACTGAGCAGCAGAACCCATATCAGAGAGGCAGAGAAAAGGTCCCACGTTTGCCTCACAGCAAGGATGCTGTTACAATGACAATGTGCACCCAGAACTTCAGGCTTGTTCGGTTCCTTTGAAGCTGGCATCACGTAGTCAGGAAAAGATCCCCCAAAATAATCAGATACACAGACCTAGGTACCATTTTTTTACCTAGGTTTTTACCTAGAGGTAAAACCCATGGGTTTTACCATGGGACAATTTCAGAGTGAAAAATTAGAGACAACCTTAATACATAACAGAGGAGCCTGCAGGGCTACCCTCCATGGGGTTGCAAAGAGTCAGACACGGCTGAGGGACTAACACTTTCATCATTTTCACTTTTAATACTCAACAAATGTCTCTTTCTCATAGTAGAATAATACCCAGCTATTATGAGTCTTTTTTTAAAAACTCTTTAATAATATAGAAACTGCTCACAACCTAATGTTAAATTTAGAAAGACAGAATATAAATATACATGTGTTCTACACTATCGATTTCGTAACATTTCACAGGGACACACACCCAGAGCATATGCACACTTGTGTATACATAAGCTCACAGAATGAAGAGCTGGAGGAAACAGTCCAAAATACTTACAGTGCTTATCTCTAGGTGGTGAGATTCCACCATTTGATTCCACCATTCATTTTTCTTTGAATTATTGTGAATTCCCCAAATTTTCAACAATGAACATGTGCTATTATTATAATTGGTAAGACAGATATTTTAGAAACAACAGGTGAGGGAAAGTAAGAAATACAAACTTCCAGTTACAAAATAAACGAGTAATGGGTGTGAAGTGTACAGTGTGGAGAACATAGTCAATGACAAGGTGATGTCTTTGTACGATGACAGAGCGTAAGGAAACATCGTGGTGACCATTTTGAAATGTAGAGAAATACAGAATCAGTCTGTTGTGTAACAGAAACTAACATAGTGTTGTAGGTCAATTACACTTCAAAAAGAGATCAGATTTGTTGCTCTCAGAGGAGGAGGAGAGGCAAGTGGCTGAAGATGGACAGAAAGTACAGACTGCCAGTTGTAATTATCAGGGATGTAACGTGCAGCGTGATGAAAATGATTAGCACTGCTGACTGTTACACATGAAAGTAGTTAAGACAGTAAATCCTGAGTTCTTGTCCCATGGAAGAAATCTTCTTTTTCTATTTCTTTACCTTTGGATCGTATATGTGATCATGGATGTTCACTAAGCTTCCTGTGGTCATCATTTTCATGTCTGTAAGTCAAGCCATGACGCTGTACATCTTAAACTTACACGGTGCTGCACACCATTGCACCTCAATAAAACTGGACAGAAAACAGTGGCAAGTCACTGATGGCACGAATAACGCCACTGCAAGACTGCAGAAGTGGCCATTGGTACTGGAGGCATCAGCCAGAAAGAACAAGGGGAAAGTGGTTGCTGTCATTATTGTTGTGGTTGCCATCACCAGATGTGCTGTCTTTTATTTATCTTTGATTTTTCTAAGCAGAAATAGAGACACAGGGCTTCTCTGGTGGCTCTGCCATAAAGAATCCACCTGACAATGCAGGAGACATGTGTTTGATCCCTGATCCAGAAAGATCCCACATGCCAAGGAACGACTAAGCCCATGGGCCACAACCTCTGAGCCTGCGCTCTAGAGCCGGGAACTGCACCTACTGAGGCGCACATGCCCTACGGCCCCTGCTCCTTAACAGGAAAATTCCCCGCAGCGAGCAGCTCCCCACTGGCCACAACTGAGAGGAAGGTCTGAGCAGCAACAAAGACCCAGCACAACCAAAACTAAAAATAAACATATATATTTTTAAAGTTTTTAAGGAAGAAGTAAGAGACAAACACTAGACGTAGAGAACAAATGTATGGATACCAAAGGGGAAAGGAACCAGGTAGGATGGACTGGGAGACTGGGATTAACACATATACAATACTGATGGTGTGTGCAAAATAGATTAACTAATGGGGACTTTCTGGAGAGCAGGGAACTGTACCCACGGCACCACCTTTCATATTATCAAATGAAAGTTCCCTTTTTAGCTTTCTTTTCCCTGGGATTGATTACCAACAAAAGGTTAGAACTGGGTGAAAACCAACTTTGACATACTCTTATTTTGTTTATACAGCCAATATTCTTCATGGGTCCTACTGGGGCCTTATTGTTTTTCAACCTCAAGCAAATTTTGAAGAGTCTCTCTTTATCAGAAGGAGGTATAGATGCAAAACTGTCATTCTGCAGCCATCAAAGAGGTGTTACCTTTATTTTCCAATTTGGGGAATTTATCTTTTTTTTTTTTCTATAATTTGTATTGGAGTACAGTTGATTTATAGAGTTGTGTTATTTATGGTATTAGATGCTTGCATTCCTATTTTAGCCTATTCCTGATGCTGACAAATTCCATATTGACACATTTCAGAGTTTGTGTGCCTTTTTTTTCCCTCCCTCTCTCTCACCATAACCAAGACTCCATTATCAAATAATTGAAGTTCGCACATTTTAAGAGTTTAACATAGAGTAAATTTGAAAACTCCATTAAACTTCCTTACTACTAAAAAAAGTACAGCCTGATTACATAAAACATAATTGTAAATAAGAAAGTAATATATTCTTGCAATGGTAATAAAATCATTTGGAAAAGAGAGTTTCCTATGCTTGTCATCAGTGCCAAGTTAAGCTATTTTACCTTAAGAAGCAAATAAAAATAGAGCTTATTTTAAATCCTTTTAGAGTCACTATTTTGTTAATGTAAGTGAAAATGCCCTTGTCAGTGATAATTATGATTAAAGATACCCACCCTTTGCCCCCCACCCAGCTTTCAGAGACATAGCACTTTCTCCTCTCACAAAGTGGTTCATCCAGTCCGACACCTAATTGAACCTGAAGCTTCCTATGTTCTGCAAGATCATGCTAATCTAGTAGCTTTCTTCATCTCTTAGCTTGGTTAAAGGCAAAGAGTTTATTGAGAAAAGCTATGATTGGCATGCCTTCTGCTGACCAGTTGTAATTTCCTCTCCTTGTAAACTCTATTTAGTGTTACAAAAACAATTCACAGGCAGATTGTAGGTGCCAGGCTTTTCCTCTGACCTTTAAATCAAATTTAGAATTTCACAGGGTAGTATGCCTTCAAGCAAAACCTGTCAGCTTAATAAAGTGGAAATTTTCTGCAATAAATCTGCAATAAATTTCAACCATTTGCAAAGAAGGGGAAGCTTTACTTACTGTTTTATAGTTCTGAACAAGGGCTTAAGATTCCTGGGTAAAATAAAAACAAATGCTGATAAATGTAAGGACAGCTCTGAGTAATGAGAGAAAGCTGATGAGTGGCGTAAATACAATGAGGGAAAGAAAGATATTCAGAGGGGGAGAAGAGTTGGAAGTAAAAGGAAGAATACACAATTACAAAGAGGCAAGACCAAGAAATAAATGACAGGGAAGGAAGGAAGTACACAAGGAAAAATATTAGCAATGTCTGCCTATCTCTCCCAAGGAGCACAAAATCAAAAGAATCCTAAACTCTCCTACTGCGGATATGAAGAATCAGTTTGGGCATGATGAGTGATGATGACTACACGCTAATCCCTGCTGAGTCCCTTTCTGGGTTTGTTACAGCACAAAACGACCCAATGGCTGATTCCACTTTCTAAACAAGTAAATGTCAAGCATTTGCAAATTGAGGACTACATAATGCCTGTATTGTCAGAAGAAATCCTGGTGATTACCCACAATAGAGGGCAACTGAATTTCAGAAGACGTAAAAGCAACAAGAAATCTTCCCTGGTGCCAAAGTTGGCCTCATTTCATTTAACCAAAGCCATTCGAATTGTGGCCTTGGAGGACTCTTGAGAATCTCTTGGACTGCAAGGAGATCCAACTAGTCCATCCTAAAAGAGATCAGTCCTGAATATTCATTGGAAGGACTGATGCTAAAGCTGAAGCTCCAAAACTTTGGCCACCTGATGCAAAGAACTGACTCATTTGAAAAGACCCTGATGCTGGGAAAGATTGAAGGCGGGAGGAGAAGGGGGTGACAGAGGATGAGATGACTGGGTGGCATTACCGACTAAATGGACATGAGTTTGAGTAAACTCGGGGAGATAGCGGAGGACAGAGGAGCCTGGCATGCTACATTCCATGGGATCCCTAAGTGTCAGACATGACTTAGTGAATCAACAGCCACAACAATTCTACCTTAATACTTGTCTCAGCAAAAATGTTTTCTTCCAACTGAAGCACTCTTCCGCACTACAGACAAGTTTCTAGACAGAGTCATTTGCTTAATTACTAATGGAATTTGCATGAAAACCTCTTCTCTCTTCCATCTTCGACTACTACTGAAGATCACAATAATTAACCTTATTTGGGCACTGTTGAAGACTAGGAATTATGTTCAACTTTACAGGCATCATTTCAACTAGTCTTCACAGAAGAAGGTTCCATTTGCAGATGAAATTCAGGCCCTAAATCAGTTAATTGGCTTGCCCAATTCACAGTTATTAAGTACATCCAAGTTATCAAGTGGCTTGACCTTAGCAAGATGGTCCTCTTCACCACCAATTTAAAACATCTGATTTATGATACCACTTTATAACTCTTAGATCAACTACTTTAATATTCTCATATGAAGTTGTTTGTAGTTTAGCAGTAAAGAATCTGCTTGCAGTGCAGAAATGCAGGAGACATGAGTTCAGTCCCTAGGTGGGGGAGATGCCCTGGACAAGAAAATGGCAATCCACTCCAATGTTCTTGCCTGGGAAATGCCATGGACAGAGGAGCCTGGTGGGCTGCAGTCCACAGCGTGGCAAAGAATGGGACACGGCTGAGCACACACACAGGGGCAGTGCTTGAATATAGAAATAAAATGGAAAATTAAGAAAATGAACTAGAGTTTATTTTAATTGTTCACAAAAAATAGTAAAACGATGGAATCAATTTCCTCTGAACTACTTCATGAATAACCTTACAGTATTGCCTTCAGTTCAGTTCAGTTCAGTGGCTCAGTCGTGTCCAACTCTTTTGCCTTGGAAAGAGTAAATAGCCTGAGAACACCATGAGCTTTAGAGAAAGAGGAGAGACACATATTTTGCTTAAGACAAGACTTTAAATCAAACACATTTGAGGTTATGAAGGAAAATGAATTGAATAACATGACAGCAAGATATTTATAGCCCTGGCTGGTGGCAGGTGTAAGGTGATTCCTTGATACAGTTTTGCCAGTGTGTTTGCATCTTCCTTGGCCAAATTCACTCCAGGACCTTGAGTGGGCCACACAGCCCCCTTTCTTGATGTTTTTGGTTATGCATCTGTCAAATGAGATTTATTACTCTAGCCCCTGTTAGCCCTACATGGGCAGAGAATAGCTCAGAAATGAAAATTATTTTTTATTTCATTTCTTATTGAAGTATAGGTGATTTACATTGCTGTGTTAGTTTCAGGTGATGTGGAATAGAAAAAATACAAATGAACTCATTTATAAAACAGCAATAGACCCACAGACATAGAAACAAGCGTTACCAAAGGGGAAGGTAGAAGAGCTGGATGAATGAGGAGTTTGGGATTAACAGATTCACTCTCCTGTATATAAAATAAGTAGCCAGCAAGGATCGATTGTATAGCATAGAGAACTGTACTCAGTATTTTATAGTAACCAATAAGGGAAAAGAAATGAAAATCTTGACCTGAAAATCATTCGGGAAATAATTCTCAAAGCTGTCTTTTCTCTCCATCTGTACCATTGCCTCCTTAATCAAACCAACATCTCTCTCATTTGCTGTGCCGTAGCCTCCTAACTGGTCTTGGGGATTCTACTCTGCTCTCCATCAAACCTGCTCTTCAAGCTCCCCATTCTGCCACTGGGGTCATCTTTTAAAAACATAATTACTTGACGCTCCTATTTAAAATATTTCAGCAGCTTCCCAAGGCCATGTGGATAAAAGCCAGATACCCATAACATAGCTCACGAGTCGATCTGACCATTCTCTAAACCCCTTAGACCTCATCTCCTATCTCAGTGGCCTCTTTGGTTTCCCAAATGTTTTGTTCCCAAATCTTCCCACAGGCATTTTTCTCCATCAGAGATACTCTTCACCATCTTCATCACTCTTACTAACTGCTTTGCTATTGTTCAGTTGCTAAATCATGTCTGACTCTTTGCAACTCCTTAAACTGTGGCACGCCAGGCTCCTCTGTCCTCCACTATCTCCTGGAGTTTGCTTAGATTTATGTTCACGGAGTCAGTGGTGCTATCTAACCATCTCATCCCCTGCCGCCCTCTTCTGCTGTTGCCTTCAAGCTTTACCAGCATCAAGGTCTTTTCCAATGAGTTGGCTCTTCACATCAGGTGCCAGAACTATTGGAGCTTCAGCTTCAGCATCATCTTTCCAGTGGATATTCAGGGTTGATTTCCTTTAGAATGGACTGGTTTGATGTCCTTTCAGTCCAAGGGACTCTCAAGAATCAACTAACTGCTAGTTGTTCTTCTAAGCTTTGCTTTTGTACATGATGCTTAAAAATAAACCCTAATAAAAAAATAAACCCTAATAAAGAACTATCATCTGGGGCTTTCTAGACTAACCTAGTATTTAACTTGCCACTGAAATTGTCAAACAACCCTTTATCATTTCCACTTTTTCCAACCTCAAATCATGGGCCATCAGTATATTTATGCAAATAGGAGGCTCTCAACTTTGGATTAAATTGCTTGGGGGAGATTAATAAAAACAAATACCAACTGAAGATTCTGTCCCCAAAGATTCTGACCCCATTGGTCTAAGATGATGGCCAGACATTTGTTTGTCTGAAGTTCCCAGGTGAGCCTGTCATGAAACCAGGATTGAGATCCACTGACCAGTAAGGAGGAAGCCAGGAGGAAACTGAGTGCATGCACAAGTTTTTCTATCAGAGGCGTCATCAGGCCGCAGTGTTTAATAAGGTGAGTTGTCAGCAAACATTGGGTGTAGATATTTAGCTCTACAGGATAGATAATCATATTTTGGGTCTACACTTAATTGCCTACCTTGTCCAATAATGTGAATTTACAATAGATGAGGTGATGCATTACAGATCAAAATGTAATCATCTGATATCTCAGCATATTCATTTATAAATTTATAAATACTATAATTATAATTATAATACTTATGACTAGTGAGGTTGATGAAGGAAGACTTCTACTTAAAAAGAGCAAAGTATGTGGGTGAATCAAGCACATATCACAAATAAGAAAAGCCTTATTATTATTTTTAGTGAGGACTGCCTGTACTGCAGGGTGAGCTAAAGGTTCCTACAGCCCATCTCTCCTATAAAGAGAGCTCTAATTTGTTTTAAATAATGCTTTTCATGAAAAAGTCGATTTATATTTTTATATTGAAAAATATACTTTTGAAAGAAGCAAAAATAGAAACTAGAGAAAACATACTAAGCTAGAAAAAGAAAGTATTAATACACTGTGAACAGTTAATTCCCTTCTCTATGTAAATGCATGCTTTATGAATCTGGTTAACACACAGTTTTATACCTAAAACTCTATACATAAAATTTTGTACTCTTTTAAACAATAAATCCAAATGATGTTATAGACATCTTTCTATACCATCACCTATTTTTTTCCTCCAGTTTTTATTGGGATATAATTGACATGCAGCACTGTTTAAGGTGTACTGTGTAATGATTTGATTTACATGCACCATGAAATGATTATCACAGTAAGTTTAGTGAATATCTATCATCTCATGTAGTTACAAAATGAAAGAAGCAGAAATTTTTTTCCTTGTGATGAGAAATCTTAGGATTTACTCTCTTCACTTCCATCTATAACGTGCAGCAATGTTTTATTCAAGTGTATTTATTGGTGGCTGTGCTGGTCTTTGTCGCTGTGCACACACTTTCTCTAGTTGTGGAGAGCAGGAGCCACTCGCGAGGGGCCCTGCAGCACGCGGAAGCTCCCCAGACGAGGGGACTGAACCGGCCCCCTGCATTGGCAGGTGAATTCCTAATCACTAGGTTACAAGGGAAACCCAGCATACAGCAACATTAATTGCACAATTAATTATATCCCTAGTGCTATATTCCTAGCACTAACTTATCTTAAAACTGGAAGCCATCATGTATTTTGATAAACACATTTCTGCTATACATATAACATCTATTACATAAATCTGTACTTTCTACTTAGCTATGTCCACATTCTGCACATTTGACTTCAATTTTTCACTTTTAAAAGAATATAAGACTGTGTGTATGTGTTTATTTCCTCTTTTTAATATTGTTTTTATCTTGAAGGCCATCCCACTATGAAAATTGGAACTAGACTGGAGGATATTTCCCCAAAAAAGGAAGAACATAAAAGAACCCAACAAATTTGAAGTCTAGAAAACCTTGTCCTTTGATGGCAAGAACTGAGCCATAGAAAAGAGGTCTTTCTTTTTCTTTCTCTTTTTAAAAGAAATTTCAAAGGTTTAGTCATATCTCAAAGCAAGGTTTATAACAGATAATAGACTCTTTCCAGCACACAGCATGGAAATGACAAACCTTTCTGGACTGGAGTGGGGATCGAGAGGAAAGATAACTTCCAGGCAGACGTGGGGCCCTCCTGTATGTACGTGTCCCGTATCCCAACCAGACCAGAGCCTCGGCAGGAAGATGGCAGAAATCAAACAGAAGTTTTACGAAGCGGAGAGGCTGGCCTCTTTTCGCATCTGTTAGCAGAACCCAGGAAGCAGAGCCCTGAGGAGCCCGTCACGAGCTCCTTGCTCTCATCCGGACGGGCGCCAGTTGGCAGAGCTGCAGTGGTTACGTGAGAAGCTATAGGAAATAGTCCGAGCCCACGGGGCCCCACGCACCCTTGTGGGTCAAGAGCTGTCACACTTTTTCCTTGTTTTGCTGTTGTTTAGTTGCTAAGTCGTGTCCAACTCTTTTGTGACCCCATGGACTGTAGCCCGTCAGGCTTCTCTGTCCACCAGATTTCCTGGTAAGAATGTTAGAGTGGGTCGCCATTTCCTTCTCCAAAGGATGTTCCTGACCCAGGCATTGAACCCACGTCTCCTGCATTGCAGACGGATTCTTAACTGCTGAGCCATTCTGCAAAAGGCCAAATAGTAAACAGCTCAGACTTCACATGCCATACAACCTCTGTGGCTATTCAACACTGTCCTTGTCACAGAAATGTAGCCTTAGATGACAAGTAAACCAATGGGTGTGGTTATAGTCCAATAACACTTTATTATTTGGCATCTGAATTGCACAAATATGACACTGGAATTTCATATATTTGTATATATATGATATACATATATATGTGATATATATATATGTGATATTTGTATATAATAAATATTATTCTTTGTTTGAATCTTTTTCAACCATTGAAAACTATACACATCATTCCTCACTCACAGGCCAGCAGGGCATGTTTGCCAGCCCCTGCGGTAGGCCCCAGAGAGGCAGGGCGGATCAGTAAATGCGTCTACTGCTCAGGACGGATGGAGAGAGGGATGATGGGGTAGGAAAACCAGAGGACCGCTGGGCCGAGTGGCTGCAGCAGAGGGTCCAGCACTGACCACACAGGCAGAGGAGCGCAAAGGACGGTAGGGACCATGGGGGCAGCCGGGGCGGCCAGCTGAGAAGCTGGGTGGGACGGAGAGAGTGCTCTCACCGGGACCACAAGCCTTTCCCCAGAGGCCAGGGCCGCACACACGCCATGGAAACCCACAGCCCCTCCCACACACAGTCCTGACCTCAGATCATCCCGGGGACAAGGTAAGAATCATATGTACACAGACCGCACACCGGAAGAGACTAAGTTCCTGTAATTTGGCAAGCTTATGTTTTCTGCTATCAAAAGAAATAAATGCTTAAGAGTTGGATAAGTAACATTTATGAAGAAAAAAGAAAGCAACAAGTTCCAACACCTAAATTCTAGATGGATCCAGTCTGATGATTAAGAATGTTTTTCTACTTTCAAGAAAAAGAAATTTTAAATACACTTGAAAGAGCACAGTAAAAAAAAAGAAAAAGTCCCCTGATTGGAAATGGTCTGTTCACCACAGATCTAATAATTAGGGCTATTGCTCCAACTTTCTATCCTGTCCATTCATCTCCACAGATCTTCTTGGTTCACAAGAACTATGTGTAAATTGGTATCTCTTTATAAGTATTTAAATAACTGCTAACAAAGTCCCACCTAACTATGCTTCTTTTAAAAAAAAGAGTCTCATCAAGCTTCCGCATCATTTATTCTTTCAAATGAACATGAGATTTTACTTCATCAACTAAAGGGGAAAAAAATGAATTCCTCTGGGGTTTTGATTAAAATTGTTTACAGCTGCAAATTAATCTAAGCTGATGCCACACCTTTAGAAAACTAATATTTACCACTCAGAAATATGGTTTGCTGTATCATAGTTAAGTATTTATGTCTCCACAAATTTTTCCATTTTCTTTACTTTAAAAGTACACCTTTCTGGGAATTCCACTGACAGAGGTACAGATCCAGTTCCTGGTCTGATTGGGGGAACTAAGGTACCACAAACCATGAAGAAAAAAACAAACAAACAAACAAAATCCCACAAGCACAGACAGAAAAAACACATCTTTCTTTTAGGTTTTTTTTTTTTTCTCTTTGGAAGAATGCAGTTTACTGCTAATGCAAATTTAATGTTTTATTATATATGACTGCTATATATAAAGATACTGAATTATGTGTAATTACTTCATGTATAAACCTTTTTATAAAATGCTGCTTATTCTTTCAATATTTTCAGCTAATTTGAAGTTCTCCACTTAGACACACATACTATCATTCTGCAGACAATAGAATTTATCTAATCTGTTGTGAAGTTGTACTAATATAAAAATACGTAGTTCACTGAAAAGAACACTAATGACCCTTAAAGGTCTTTGGAATGAAAGGTCAGCTTTGCTCAGGGTAACGAGCTCCTTTGTTATGCTCCTACCCACTTCTCACCCGTCAGGCAGAAATTCAAAGCTGGCACTGCATTCTGTTGGTGAAGCTATGGAAGGTGGCTCTTCCAAGAGTTGGTGGTGAGCCTGTAAATGAATCAGTCCCTACAGAGAGAAATTTGGCAATATACAGTGAGGACACATACAAAATTTCCCTTTGACTCAGAAATTCTGTTTCTCAGAATCAGTCTCAGATACAGTGGCAAATCTATGAAAATGATATGGAAAAATATATATGTGTGTGGTGCTGGAGAAGACTCTTAAGAGTCCCTTGGACTGCAAGCAAATCAAATCAGTCAAATCTAAAGAAAATCAACCCTGAACATTCATTGAAAGGACTGTTGCAGAAACTCAAGATCCAAAACTTTGGCTACCTGTTTTGAAGAGCCAACTCACTAGAAAAGACCCTGTTGCTGGGAAAGATTGAAGGCAAAAACAGAAGAGGGTGGATGAGGATCATATGGTTAACATCAGCCACTCAACAGACATGAATTTTGGGGGATCACGAAAGACAGAGGAGCCTGGCGTGCTGCAGTCCATGGGGCTGCAAAGAGTCAGACATGAGACTTAGAGACTGAACAACAGCAATGTATATGCAAAAGACTATACATTGCTTTTATCCTTAAAACTTTTTATCTAATTACTTATCAATTAGCTCAACAATGTCTGATCTTCTTTCTTAATAATAAAAGGATTCCGGGATTTCCCTGGTGGTCCAGTGGTTAAGAATGCACCTTCCAAGGCAGGGAATGTAGGGTCAGTCCCTCGTCAAGAAACTAAGGCCCACATGACTCAGGGCAACTAAGCCCACCTGCCGCCAACTACTGAGCCTGAGCTCCACAACCAGAGAAGCCTGGGAGCGGGAAGGGAAGGTTTCCCGCACCACAGCCAAGACCCGATGCAGTCAAATAAGCAAATAAATGCTTTTCTAAAAGGATAGCATCAGTTTTTTTAAAGCATTCAAAAAAATAAACTGTTCTCTCAGAAGAGATTTAGCCACGTCCCCCTAAATTTTTATCTCTTGCTTTATCATTCTTTGTCCAAAGTCGTCAATTTATTTAATAGACTTTTCTTCATTTTAGGTAATCGGTTTAAGTCTTCAATCTGGAAAGATTATTTCTTTATGCTTGAAATTCAAATATTTTATTAATATTTGTCTACACAGTCTCTCATTCATTTCAGCAAAATAGTCATTAATTTTTTTTTTTTTTTGAGTTGTAGATTTGGTGGGTTTTGTTTTTGTTTTTTAGCTTAGTGAGGTTTCTTTCTTTTATGTCCGATACTTATACTCACCATGCCCGTGTTCTTTTTTCACACAATTGCCATTTTGTCGGTTTCCTGGAACCATCCTCTCATTTTGCCCACTCATCCTATTTTTTTTTTTCTTCTATTTGACGGTGTCGGGTCTTGGTTGCCTCATGTGAATCTTTGCTGCAGCGCACAGACTCTCTAGTTGTGGCTTGTGAGCTTAGTTGCTTCAAAGCATGTGGGATCCTAGTTCCCCAACCAGGGATTGAACTCATGTTTCCTGCATTGCCAGGTGAACTGTTAACCACTGTGTTATGCCCGATGTCTGAATCCCCGAGCGGGAAGAGAGAAGGCTTCCAAGACAATGCAACTCGCAGGAAGGGAAGTTTATTACTGACTCGAGCCAGGACTCTCCGCCCGCAACCAACGCAGTGGTGCGGGTCAGAGAGCCCCGAGCCCAAGCTGTTACACAAATTTATAGGGTGAGAAGTGGATTGGTTACACGTTTGCAAAGCAATTTCATTGGTCAATCCTTTCGCACGTGCGGGACTTTCCTGGGGGTTTCTGCCCCGTTCCTAATTTCCTAATTGGCAAACAGTGGTCAGTATTAAGTGAAAGCTAATTGGTCCTAACTGGCTAATTGGTTGTATCCAGGTGGCCTGATAATCTTACCAAATAGGAAGGCCTACTCCTAATCTAAGCTGCGTTATTTCTGCTTGCCTCACACACTGCACCACCAAGGAAGTCCGCCACTCATCATGTGTAACTCTTCCTTTCATTCAGCACTATGGGTGAGTTTCTTGCATTCCCTTCTTTGAGACAAACTACTTCTGCAGTGTCCATTGGCAGTTCCTCATCTCCATCAAATTCAGTCATTACTTAGATTCCTATGCAGACTTTCTGGGTGGAATTCACCCCTTCTCCCTGATTATTCCAACTATGTAAACACACTGTTCAGTGAATTGCCTTGGTAACACAAACATTCTATTCCCCAAATCTTCCTCTATTTCTGTGGCCAATCTGTCTTAAAGAACTTTTTACTCTGATTCTCTACGGTTGTTCTTTACTTAAAACTTGTAGAAGACCTCATGTATTCTTTTACACAATATTTCTACTGTATCAGAGTTTAGTTCTGTGTATCTGCAGGCCCTTTTCTTGTTCATGCACACCTTTTGAAGTAAAGGACTATGGATTGTTGGGGAGAGAAAATTATCCTTCTTCCCTTCTGGTTTCTTTGGCTGGTCTAACAATCAAATAGACAACAGACAGATTTTTTTTAAATTTATTTTTATTTATTTATTTGGCTGTACCATTTCTTGGTTGTGTCATGAGGGATTCTGCTGCAGCATTTAGGATCTAGCTCCCCAACCAGGGGTTGAACCTGGGTCCCCTGCATGGGGAACTTGGAGTCTTAGCCACTGGACCACCAGGGAAATCTCCAAACACAGACTAACCGGAGAAGCACAAATTTAATTACATACATAAGGGAACCCCATAAAAACTGAGGCCCAAGGACAGGTCAGGCAGTTGAGGTTTAAACATGTTATTCTGATCTAAGCAATGGGATGGTGCCTGCGGCTTCCAGGGGAGGAGGGTAATTTGCAGGATAATAAAAAGAACAGATGTTTGGTAATTAGCTGTTTGTCCTGCCATATAGATAGGTCACTAGGACAAAGGTATCTCTTCTAATAGCTCTCCCTCAGATTCAGTCCCCCCTCCCCACCCCCCTGCCCCCACACCCAGCTAAATTCTTTTAGGTAGTTAAAATGGAGGAAAAAAAACTCTCCTTGAACATTGGTTGTCTTCAGGTCAAATGCCAAAGTGGCATATTTGGGGGTGCTCATCCTGAAACCCTTCTGGTACTATACGATTCTTATCTACTTATTTCCTGGAAATTGTAACATAATTCTCTCAAATATTTACATTCATTTCAACCGCACTCTGCACAGCTGAACGTATTAAAACAGCGGACCTATGCAGCGCACTTGCCTGAGCTCTGAGCTGGTTCTTATTTTTATTTTCAGTCCGTCAGATCTAGAAGACTCTAGAAAGACTGAATTAAATGTCTCTTGTCATATGTTGCCTGAAAGATGTCAAATAATGGATTTAATTTTATATATCAGAAACAACCACTATTTTTTCATCAAATAAGCTCATCAGCCATCACAAATTAAATAAGAAGCCATATCTTTAGAGTCGCAAGGACTGTGGGATACAGGGGGTACCCAGAAGTCCAGGACATACATCACTGTAAAACCGTGAGAGTGGTTTCAAAGAGATGCTGTATCATCTTCCCAGTGATGAACTTATTAAAATCCTTCCCTGCTACAGGCCACAAGAAAGGAAGAGAGAGGAGAGAAAAGAAGAGAAGGAAAGGAAAAGAATATTTTTCAAAGCCACATGCACTGAAGCAAAGCCACACCTCCTGAAAGGCTAAAATTCTATAAGTCCTTACAATAACACATATTTAAACAGTGCAGTGTAATAATGATAGTTAACATGCTGAGTTAACTTTGCCACATTCGAAGACCTGTTTTTAAACACCATAAGAAGTCAGTGAGAATGTGTGTGTTCTTTATCAATCTTTGAAAGTCTCAGCTGGTAGTACCATCCTCCTTCACACTTCCTCTGTGCTTCATTTTCTATACTTTTAAAAAAAATCCTCATGTCTCTTAAACTTTCCTCTTTCTCCTCCTAATTATGACTATCAGCAGCATCATCTGCTCTTTCTGGAGAACATCTTGTTCCTTCTTTCATTTTTCTCTTAAAATATCTTTAAATATTGTTTTATCACCTTTAAAAAAATAATTCTATTATCTAAATGAATTGAGGGTATTATTCTGCTGCTGATGGCTTGTTTACTCAGATATGTTATAATTTATGATTGTAAGGTAATGTGCACCAGGATTTATCTCAGAAAGTGGTGATCAACTGGGACAACTTTGCCCCCAGGGGCATTTGACAACGTCTGGAGACATTTTGCTTGTCACAACTAGATGCTAATACCATCTAAATAGGGGTAGAGGCCAAGAGTTTTGCAAAGCATACCACTTACCTGAAAGATGGACAAGGTGGGAAGACAAACATTGGAAACAATCTAGAGGTTTTCAACAGCAGAAAATGACTTACACACAAAGGCCTGGATGAGAGGAGGTGGAATGACTATAACTCAGAAATAGAACCACCAGGCAAAAGTCAGAACCGTAGCAGGGACTGCCCTGGAGATGCAGGGGACATAGAGAGAGCTTTCCAGCCAGAAGCTGGGACCATGAAAAACACACCAACTGCAGGGAAACATCCCCTTGAGCGGGAGGAGAGGGAGAGAAACACTATTAAAAAGAAAAATTCAGCTGAGTGAATCTGAAGATCTAATTGGCTTCATTCAATCATTCATGAGTCAAGGAGCATGCCGTCTAGTAAATACAAGAGTGCTCTGAGAAGTGATACAAAATGGAGCTTTTTATAGAGAGGAGGGTGAGGCAAGGGCCATGGTGTTAGCAAAAGAAAACGGGACTACTTGGAGCCAGAACATCCTCCTTTTATGGGGAAGGGGCCACACAGGTTTCATCATGCAGACCACCTCTTCTTCCTCTAGGGAGGGAAGAGGGATAAAGAGGGGCCATTGACAGACTGTCTCACTGCGGCTGAGCAGAAAATTCCAAACTGGCTCATAAGACTACACTCCCAGCTATAAACTGGTGCAGCCACTCTGGAAAACAGTGTGGAGCAGACTTCAAAAAGTAAAACTAGAGCTACCACATGATCCTGCAATCCCAGTCCTGGGCATGTATCTGGGAAAGGTTAAAAACTCTAATTCAAAAAGTGGCATGCATTATTCACAACAATAGCCAAGTCATGGAAGCAAGCTAAATACACCTCAACAGCTGAATGGGTTAAGAAGACACGGTACATATATACAATGGAATATTACTCAGGCTTTAAAAAGAAGGAAATAATCCATTTGCAGCAGCATGGATAGACCTAGAGATTATCACACTGAGTAAAGTAGCCAGACAAAGAAATACAAACACTATAAGCTATCACTCATATGTGCAATCTAAAAAGAGAACACAAATGAACTTATTTACAAAGCAGAGAGACTCACAAGCAGAAAACAGACTTATGGCTCCCAAAGGGGCAGTGAGGGGTAACAGATGTGCACCGCTGCAGACACAACAGACAAACAACGAGAGCTTCCGGCAGAGCCCAGGGAGCCATACTCTATGTCTTGCGATAATCTATACCAGAAAAGACCTAAAAAATACATGTGTGTGCTCTGTCATGTCTGACTCATTGCAGCCCCCTGGACTGTGGCCCACCAGGTTCCTCTGTCCATGGAATTTTCCAGGCAAGAATACTGGAGTGGTTGTTCTTTCCTATTCCAGGGGTTCTTCTTGACCCTAGGATCGAACCACATCTCTTGCATCTCCTGAATAGGCAGGCAGATTCCTTTTGGCTGCGCCATCTGGGAAACTCATATATGCATGTATGTATTTATAACTATGTATAAAACTATCCTATATATAACTGAGTCACTTTGCTCTACACTTGAAACTAATACAACATTATACATCAATTATACTACAGTAAATAAATAAGCATATCCTAAAAAAAAAAAAAAGGTTTAAGCTGCAGTTAAGTCGGGTATTAAATTCAGATTCAGGATTATGGCCTTTACCACAACTGATGCCATTTTGAGCCTGTGATCTTCTCTTTAACAACACACTGGCTTCTCCCTGCCGCCCTCCAATTTTCTATAAGCGCCTCTCTTTGACCAGTCTATCTGGAAACCAGTTTTCGAGGGATCCTAAGAAACAGTTTTAAAGAGAAGCTGGGAGGAAACAGACCTGAAAGAACAGGGGCCATAGCAACAGTGCCAGCTCGCATCTCTGTCAAGAACCTCATCCCTGGTTTGTAGATCCCTCATCAAGGATCTCCCTCTTTTTCTTTTTTGCAAGTTCAGGCCTACTTTAGTAAGATGTTTGTTGTAGTAGTACCTATCTACCCTTTAAATTTTCCTCATTATGGGAGATTTTATGGGCTTTCCAGGTGGCGCTAGTGGTAATGAGTCCACCTGCCAATGCAGGAGACACAAGAAACCTGGGTTCAATCCCTGGGTCGGGAAGACCCCCTGGAGGAGGGCACAGCACCCACTCCAGTGTTCTTGCCTGCAGAACCCCATGGACACAGGAGCCTGGCTACAGTCCAGGGGGTCGCAGAGTCAGACACGACTGAAGCAACTGAGACGGGAGGTTTTGTATGTATCTCTACACTATTGTTAGAGACTGAAATAATCTTTTTTTTTTTTTTTACTTTAATGAATAAAGTTGAAACTGAGTCCCCCTAAAACTGAGTTCCCCTGCTGAGTTTATGATTAACCTAACTAAAACTATTCCCTTTCCCATCCTGCTCTTGTTCCCCTCGGGAATACAGAGAATCAAAGAGAAGCTGGGACTGCAACCAAGCAGGACCCTGCATGGCCCCCCAGGGCACAGAGGCTCCTCCGCTGTCCCTGTTTCTCGTTGCAGAAAAAGGCTTTCATCTCCCAGGCCTTCCCTGAGTTTCAAAGAGCAGACTCAAGCAGTTACTAACTAAGGGAGTGATAAAATGCAGAAACAAAGAAATAGCAGTTAAACAAAATAGCTTGAACAAAGTTTTCTTGTTGTTCACTCACTAAGTCATGTCTGACTCTGCGACCCCATGGACTACAGCACACCAAGCCCCTCTGTCCTCCACTATCTGCTGAAGTTTGCTCAGATCCCTGTCCATTGAGTGGGTGATGCTATCTATCTCATAGTTAGATGTAGAGAATTACAAGTTACTGTGTTAAAGTATTATTATTGTTATTATTAATTTTCCTTCATAGATGTAAAGGTAAATGAGTACAGCGCAACAGCAGTGAAGAATAGTTGATGGTTCATATCAAAGCATGCTGTAGTCATTCATGTATTTAATCAACAAGTATTTATGCTAGACCTACTATCCACCAAGCACTTTTCTAAGTTTTGTTGAAATAATGAGGAACAAGATTTAGTCTCTGATCTCAATCCAAATGATGCACAGATATATATATATATATATATATATATATCTCCTCAGCATAGACATACTTTTAGAATTGAATCAATGTGCATTATCACTTTAGTAAGAGTACAATTAGATATACCATATTCCTTAACATATAGGTATTCTAGCCATTATAGGTTGAAAGGAATGTGTGATTTTGGAGGTGTGCCTCCATATGTGTGTATGTATAGAGCAACTTTGCAGTAAATGGCATAGAGCACATTGATTATACCAGCATATCCTTTGTATCTTCTCAGCACATCCTTTTTTATAAAGTCCTAAGTTAAAAAAAAAAAAATAGCCATGATTAGTTGGATGCAGCTGAATTTCAAGAGTCTAGAACTGGTTTATCAAACATCAGCTCTTGCCAGACAAGAGCATTTTGCATGTGGGTGTCCCAGTCTGTGAAAATTAAAAAAACAGCAACAACTATATCATCAAACAGCAAAACTAGGTTCAGCAGAGTCTTTCAAGATTTCTTCCTGTCAACTGCCTGCTTGCCTTTCTAAGATGGGTAATATTTCAGGTTCAAGTGACAGAGGAATCACCAGAGCAATTGTTCCAGGCCCCAGACAACTCTAGGTGGAAAAAAGGCTCAGGTGACTCACATTGGAATCTTCCCTTCATGTGGGGTTTGTTTCTATCTTTCTAACAAATCTCAGGAAAAAAGAAAAAGGATCAAAAAAGAGGTTTGGAGGAGTGAGACAAGCCAAGCAAGAAGCCCTCGAGATAACGCCTGGCCGTGATTAGTTAAGTCAACTCTAGAACCTCATTTCAAGTCGTTTTTACTTTGGCCATTGCAGTGTCCATATCCAAATAGCCTTCAAACCTTTAGCTAAAACACAGTAGAAGAATTCAGCTAGAAGGAAAGATACAAGCTCTCTCTTCATTGAAAGGGGAGGGGCATTTTAACTTTAGGCTTTTAATCAATGGCCCATTATATTTATATTGAGGTCAAGGTATTCCTTAACTGAAATGCATACATACAAATAAACTCCTATTCTTCTCATTCTTGAACTTGAGCTGCACTTAAAGTTTTGCCAATGGAAGTGTGTGACCTACTTTGAAATTCAGTTACATCCTTTTCATTCTTTCATAAGGCCTGTAGTTTTTTGCCTCAATTCACATGAAATGCAATAAACTCACCCTTCAATTGTAAAACACATAAAAATACAGACAAAGCATTTTTTGATATTATTATAGGTATTATACAAAATATCAAGTTAAAAGTGAAATTATTTTATTGTAGTGTTGGGATGAAGTGTTGACAAGTATTCAATAGCCTGGATATAATTTTATTCTCAAGATCTTCCTTACACACTAAACAAGATGTGAAATCTTTGGTTTTTTAAAAGAGAGATCATCATGGGATTTTTTTTTCTTCTGTTATTTACCAGGATTGGTGGGGAGGGGACAATGATGATACAGATTTTGTTTTCATACAAGACATTACCCATAAAACAGGTTTACAAGCTCTCTGAGTAAAAACATATAATTTTGCGCTGGTCCTGTATTTTAATAGGAAATGAACTGACATTTTCTCCTGTCAGCTAATGAAACAATTGGGGACTACTGAAGAATGAAAAATGGATGATTAACAGCTTTATCTGGTGTCAAAGAAGCTCTCGTCATCTCTTAGTGACGAGTTGGCAATTTCTTATTTGGGAAGCCTGTTTTGAACACTCAGAGGCAGGGAGAATAGAGAATTAGAAGTTACTGTGGTAAGGGTATTATTATTATTGTTATTATTAATTTTCCTTCCATAGATGCAAATGCCAGCAGCATGGAAAAATCTTGTCTTAGCTTAAGGTAACCAGTCTCTCTTATAACATCACAAAAATATTTCTATCAAATTCTTGGTGCAACAAAAAACTTAGAAACTTTAAAATTTGGCAACTGAGATGAAGCAGAGGAATTGGACTCAAAGGAATAGAACAGTCATTCTTCTAGATGTAATCTTGTCTCCAGAGTTAGGTAATCAAATGTGATAAAGATTTTTACCAGCCATGTTAAATAAATTGTGAGATAACACAATGGATTGCAAATCAGTCATTAAAAGTCATCATGTAGACAGTAAAATGTAATGCTCAAGGTCACAGACATTGGTATCAGACAGACCAGGGTTCAGGTCCCCATCCTACCATTTGTTAGCTGTATTGTCTTGGGCAATTTATTTCATCTCTCCAGAAGTAACCGTCTCAGAGAGTAGTTGTTCAAGTCAATTGAGATAACGTGCTTAAAATGCTTCTCATAAGATCTGCCAGTTGCATAGGCACACAAAAAACCCTTAAATCAATGAAAAAATACTTAATGGATGTTTTTTCTGATCATACTAATTTTAGCATTTGACATATACACTTGCTATTGCTGGGTTTTAAAAAATCAGTTTGCAGAACCGCATGTAAAGTATGACCTCATTCACATACGCTCCCCACGTGCTTCTCTATGTGGCTCTCTAGTGGCACATAAGCTGTACAGAGGGTGTTCTGAAAATGAAAACAATTGTTATTTCCATGCTACGGTATTTTCAGTGCTTATCACTCTTTGCTTTGCCTTTTTCTTTACACGTCATCTTACAGAAACTATTAAGTTGTCTGAACACTCACCAGACAGGTTTCAACATTTACCCAAATAGTCAGTTAGATGAAACTGACGTCTTACTGGAGAGAGAGATTAGGGAGAAAAGGCCATCAGGAGCAATTTATCTTTCGTGACCCTTTCCGAAGATGAAAGATACAGAGGAACGGTCTCTCCGCTCTTCCGGGCACAAAGGGAACTGTCTCACCATTTCTGTGCTGCCATACAACTGACTTTTGAAGAGTGTCTTTGAGACTTCCCATGAAATAAAAAAAGTTTATCGCCCATTTCAAATGACCTCTCAGATAACTTCGGCTACTACATAGCTGGAGAAATTTAAACAAGAAAAGTGAGGGAAGATAGTTCCTCTTTTGACTCTTGTCAAATGGTACTCTTGCTAACCAAATTATTCACCAAGGGAATTCACAAAGGTAACCTGATGACACAGGAAAACTCCATTGCCTCAACTGAAATCCATACAAAACTTCACTAGCATTACAGTCATGCCCAGAAAGTAAATCATTGTCATTCGTGTGACAGTGAAACATTCCAAGGAGTCTGGCTTTAGATTTGGTTTGGAAGCTTTCTTAGGACAGATCCAGGAAGGCATTAGGGGAAAATATTAAAAAAAGAAAAAATTTAGGGTTGTCATTTCCTGATCTGTGACATTGAGGAAGCTGACCACCATCTGAGCCTTCATATTCTTTTATTTCATGTCAACTGTCTTCCACAAGCAAAGGCTAAGTTCATGTGGACAATCAGAGGGGCAGCATCGTCCCAGAAGAACCATTTCATCAATACTTGCTTCCCACGCACCAAGATCACAGTATTGAAAACAAAACCAACAAACCAAAATGCCCAGAAACAATAGCTTTCCATAAAGGTAAAAATGTGTGTCGCTGTTCTTTAGTCTCCAAGTCGTGTCCACCTGTTTATGACCCCATGGACTGAAGCCCACCAGGCAAGAATACTGAAGTGGGTTGCCATGTCCTCCTCCAGGGGATCTTCCCTACCCAGGGATGGAACCCATATCTCCTGTATCGGCAGGTGGATTCATTACCACTGAGCCGCTCGGGAAGTCCCTAAAAATATGTGTGCATGTGTGCAAATGTACCAGTACCCAAGAGATAAAACATAAAACATGGAAACTCAAGCAGTTTGACAAATGAGAGGCTTAGTATCAAGAGTCATTTTGTCCAAACTACAGCCATATTTAGTTGCAAATTAAAATTAATTAAAATTCTTTGGTTGTACTAGCCGCATTCCAATAATTCAGCTGTCTCGTATGACCAGTAGTTACTGCGTTGAGCAGCACAAAAATAGAACATTTCCATCACTACAGAAAGTTCGATGGATTAGCCCTAGATGAGAAGCTGTAATATACTATTTTGGCCTTTTAAGTTTTGCACTAGGTACACGTATTGCTTATTCAAGAATTACAATTTCTTAAATTGTTAAATTAAAATTTTTAATTTTTAAAGTAATAATTTTAACTGTTTTATATAATTTGTATTGGAAAGTTCAAAAGGACTTTTCTGGTTTTCATCACTGGCTGTCAAAATTGCAAAACACCCTTCAATGGCCAATTTCAGAAATCCTAATCTAGACTGTTCTCCCTAGAGCACATATAAAATTAAAAAACAATTTAAGGCATGGATCAATTATAATTGTGAAGTACAAAGCCCTAATTTTGTTTCAAAAGCTAATAATAAATTGCTCTTTTTAAACTGATTTTCACTCCCAGGTACAGGAATCCTGTTGCAGATGGAGGGTATAATGAGCCAAGTGTCAGATGGGCCACACTGAACCCCAAGTCTAACTGTGCACAACAGGACTGCAGAAACAACACTCACAGGCAGGTGAGGCCTGCTGCTCTTCCTCCTCATCGTCTGTTCTAAGCAGGAAAGCAGATTATTGGATGAGAAATGTCATCTGAAGTTTTGGCCTCTTTCAGCATTTACAGGAGCCCAAAACAGGACCTTGTGAAATTGTCTTTTACGCTGTTTCTCTTTGGGGGGAGTGACATACTGATGAAGAATTTAATCAAAAATACATGTTGAATGCTTGCTATGTGTGAGTCTCCATTCCAGGCCCTGGAGATGGAGCAGATAAAGCCCTTGGACCTCAAGCTGCTTACTTTCTAAGCTAATTGATGGTAAATAGACTATTAAGTAAAAGAACAGTAATAATAGACACATAAGTAAAAGCATGTCAGATGGAGAAGACTGAGTGTGTTGGTAGATGATTGCTAATTTACATGGAGTGGCTATCACAGGCAGAATAAAAGTCCCCCAAAGATACCCACATCCTAATCCCAGAAATCTGTGAATGTGTTACCTGATATGGCACAAGAGATTCTGCAGATGTGAATAAATTACAGATTTTGTGATTGGGAGAGTTCCCTGGATTATCTGGATGGGTCTCAATTAATCACACTTGTCCTTAGAGTGAGGCAGAGGAGGTGTGGCCTTGGAGGCAGATGTTGGACTGATGTGACTGCTGTCTGCCTGCAAGAGGCCCAAGGAACAGGCAGCCCCCAGAAGCTCGAAAAGGCAAGCAAATGGATTCTCCTAAGAGCCTCTGGAGGAAATTAAAACCTACCAACAACTTGATTTTATCCCAGTGAAAAACATTTTGGACTCTGAACTCCAGGATGGCAAGCTGATAAATTTGTCTGGTCTGCGTGCATGTGTGCTCAGTCGCTAAGTCACATCCACTCCACGGACAGTAGCCAACAAGGCTCCCAGTCCGTAGGATTTCTCAGGCAAGAATACTGGAATCGGTGTCCATTCCCTTCTCCAGGGGATCTTCCCAACCCGGGGATCACACCTGAGGCTCCTGCATCTGCAGGTTCTTTACAGCTGAGCCACCAGGAAAGCTCCTGGCCTGTTGTCTGCTGCTGCTGCTGCCAAGTCACATCAGCCGTGTCCAACTCTGTGCAACCCCATAGATGGCAGCCCACCAGGCTCCCGTCCCTGGGATTCTCCAGGCAAGAATACTGGAGTAGGGTTTGTTTAGGTCACTTCAATTTAAGTCTGAAGTTTGCAATAAGGAGTTCATGATCTGAGCCACAGTCAGCTCCCACTCTTGTTTTTGCTGACTGTATAGGGCTTTTCCATCTTCGGCTGCAAAGAGTATAATCAATCTGATTTCAGTACTGACCATCTGGTGATGTCTATGTGCAGAGTCCTCTCTTGTGTTGTTGGAAGAGGGTGTTTGCTATGACCAGTGTGTTCTCTTGGCAAAACTCTGTTAGCCTTTGCCCCGCTTCATTTTGTACTTCAAGGCCAAACTATTTTGTACTTCAAGGCCAAACTTGCCTGTTACTCAAGGTATTTCCTGACTTCCTACTTTTGCATTCCAGTCCCCTATAATGAAAAGGGCATCTTTTTTGGGTGTTAGTTCTAAAAGATCTTGTAGGTCTTCACAGAACCATTCAACTTCAGCTTCTTCAGCATTAGTGGTTGGGGCATAGACTTGGATTACCGTGATACTGAATGATTTACTTTGGAAATGAACAGAAATCATTCTGTCATTTTTGAGATTGTACCCAGGTACTGCATTTTGGACTCTTTCACTAACTATGAGGACTACTCTATTTCTTCTAAGGGGCCCACAGTAATAGATGTAATGGTCAATTGAATAAAATTCACCCATTTCCAGTCCATTTTAGTTCACTGATTCCTAAAATGTTGATGTTCACTGTTGCCATCTCCAGTTTGACCACTTCCAATTTACCTTGATTCATGGACCTAACATTCCAGGTTTCTATGCAGTATTGCTCTTTATAGCATCAGACTTTACTTTCATCACCAGTCACATCCACAACTGGGAGTTGTTTTTGCTTTGGCTCCATTCTTTCATTCTTTCTGGAGTTATTTCTCCACTGATCTCCAGTAGCATATTGAGCACCTGCTGACCTAGGGAGTTCATCTTTCAGTGTCATATCTTTTTGACTTTTCATGCTGTCCACGGGGTTCTCAAGGCAAGATTACTGACGTGGTTTGCCATTCCCTTCTCCAGTGGACCACATTTTGCCAGAACTCTCCCCCATGACCCATCCGTCTTGGGTGGCCTTACACAGCATGACTCATAATTTCATTGAGTTAGAGAACACTGTGGTCCATGTGATCAATTTAGTTAGTTTCCTGTGATTGTGGTTTTTATTCTGTCTGCCCTCTCATGGAGAAGGATAAGAGGCTTATACAAGCTTCCTGATAGGAGGAACTGGCTGTGGGCAAATCTGGGTCTTGCTCTGAGGGGTGGAGCAGGCCAGAATATGATAGGGGTAATGGTAGTAAAGGTGACCTCCTTCAAAATGCCAGCATGCCTGGTGTCTCCCAGCCTGTTGTATTCAGTGCCCCTAACCCTGTGCAGGCCACTGTTGACTCACACCTTTGTCTGAGACTCCTGGACCCTCACAGACGAGTCTGGGTCAGTCTCTTGTGGGGTCACTTTTCCTTTCTCCTGGGTCCTGGTGCATAGAAGGTTTTGTTTGTGTCCCCAAGAGTCAGTTTCTCCAGTCCTGTGGAAGTTCTGAAATCAAATCCCACTGGCCCTCAAAGTCAAATTCCCAGGGGGTTCTCAGTCCCTTTGCCAGATCCCCAGGTTGGGGAATCTGTTGTGGGCCCTAGCACTTTTGCAACAATGTGAGTACTTCTTCAATATAATTGTTCTCCAGTTTGTGGGTCGTCTGCTCAGTGGCTCCATGGTGGGGCTAATGGCGACCTCCTCCAAGAGGATTTATGCCACATGCAGCACCTCCCTGGTCTGCTGCAGCCAGAGCCCCGTAGCAGGCCCCTGCTAACCCATGCCTCCACAGGAGACACTCAGACACCCAAAGGCAGGCTTCCGGTCCCATCACTTGATGGCAAATAGATGGGGAAGCAATGGAAACAGTGACAGACTTTATTTTCTTGGACTCCAAAATCACTACAGATGGTGACTGCAGCCACGAAATTAAAAGATGCTTACTCCTTGGAAAAAAGCTATGACCAACCTAGACAGCATATTAAAAAGCAGAGATGTTACTTTGCTGGAATAACACGTCTAGTCAAAGCTATGGTTTTTCCAGTAGCCATGCATGGATATGAGAGTTGGACTATAAAGAATGCTGAGTGCTGAAGAACTGATGCTTTTGAACAGTGGTGTTGGAGAAGACTCTTGAGAGTCCCTTGGACTACAAGGAGAGCCAACCAGTCCATCCTAAAGGAAATCAGCCCTGAATATTCATTGGAAGGACTGATCCTGAAGCTGAAATTCCAATACTTTAGCCACCTGAGGCGAAGAACTGACTCATTTGAAAAAACCCTGATGCTGGGAAAGATTGAAGGCAGGAGGAAAAGGGTACGACAGAGGATGAGATGGTTGGACGGCATCACTGACTTGATGAACATGAGTTTGAGTAAACTCCGGGAGTTGGTCATGGACAGGGAGGCCTGGTGTGTTGCAGTCCATGGGGTCGCAAAGAGTTGAACACAACTGAGTGACTGAACTGAGCTGAAGTTTATGGTGATTTGTTGCAGCAGATGAGGAAACAAACATGGTGGCCACAAACAACTTCACTGAAAATTTGACATTTGGACAAAGATCTAAGGAGGGGAGGGGAGGGTCATCTGAGAGGGACACACATTCCAGGCAGCAAAGAGCAGGTGCAAATTCCCCAAGGCAGGGGCACGGCTGGCCCTCAAAGGGGAGTGGAGGCAGGGGGAGGGGCATAGGTGGGGGTAAGGTCAGAGGTGGCTGCTGGAAGATCAATCAGGCTGGGTAGGTGGGAGGGCTAGGACCCATACCCTGAATGAGATAAGGAGTCATTACAGGGTTTTCAAACAGAGAGATAATGGGATGGGATTTATATTTTAAAAGGATTACTCTAATGACTGCCGAGCTGGGCAAAGTCAGAAGCGGAGAGATGGTTTGTCTAATAAGCCAGGTGAGGGACCTCCCTGACCGTCCAGTGGTTGGGACTTGGTGTTCTCGCTACTGTGACCCTGGATTCAATCCCTGGTCAGGGGGCTGAGATCCCGCTAAGTTATGTGGCACAGTCAAAATGAAAAATAAAGTAAATTTTTAAAACATCCAGGTGAGAGGTAATAATGACTGGGACCAAGGCAGTGAGAAGTGGTGGGTTTCTCAATGTATTTTACGAAGATCATCTTGGTTGTGAGGTTGAGAAAAGGTGTAGACGGGGCAAGCAGAGGAGCAGAGAGACGCTGGGAAAATGCTGCAATAATTCGGCAAAGTTACATCTGCTTGGACCTCCATCCAAGAGCAGGGATTTGACACTGATCTGTTTTCAAGGTAGGACGGAATTTTCTGACATCTGGTCAGGATGAAAGATATCCAGGGAGAAAGCTGCCACCACAGAGATGTCTTTTCCTTTCTCACTCTTCGCAATCCTAAGCCCCAGGCAGCCTAACTATTCTCCCCAAGAGGCTCATTTTCAGGATCCATTTGAACAATTTACAAGATTATTTATAACAAGCAAAGAAAAAGCTTGGATAATTAAAATCAAGTCAGGTCCTCCAATGATTTGAGGACACCATTATTTTCAACCTCCTTTCCCATCAACTTTTTTATCAATACTATGTAAGAATAAGGTTACAAGAGTCTGGTGGTAGAAGCAGCATCTAGAAGGTGAATAAGTTATTTGAAGCAGGCATTCCAAGCATAGGCTCCTAGATGCCTAAAAGATCATGGGCTTATGTGAACTGCTGTCAATATTTCAAAAATCTTTTTGGAAACTTTACATAGAATATCGCACTGGTGATGCTATATTAACTGTCTGATTCTGGTGACTTTACAGCCAGCCTGTGGGGTCCAAATTATACTAGTCAGTTAGCAATTAACAAAAATAGGAAAATCAATGACTACTGAAGAAATGCAATTTGCTCAAAAAATAATCTTTAACACCATAGGAACTATAAGAGAATGACACAGACGGTGCCTAGAGGAAACCTTTGGGGCTGATGGAGTAGTTTTCTTTCACTCAGGTGATTAGCCCATCACCCTCCACAGCTTCTTTGAGACGATAAATTTCATGCCGGTCTCCCACCTACTGATCCAGTGCTTGGACCATTGTGATCTACCTGACCAGCATCGCTCTCTCACCTCCTGATGACAATTTCCTAATATTCCCTAAGAACCACTTCTCTCTGACTCTCAGGCCACAGAGTTCAGATTGAGAGGATTTTTCTCCCTGGCTAACCATCTCCCCTTCAGCCTCTCCAGGGTGCTGCTGTGATGCAGGCTACCTGTCCAGTCAGAGCATCACATTCTCCCAGCCACTCTGATAGGCTCAGACGGGAGCATGTGACTCAAGAGAGGAGCCTGGGAGTTTCACTGGGAAGACCAAGGATAGCAGGACTCCTTCTCCACCTGTAGGTTTGTTGAGCAGTCAGGATGCAAGCCTGGAGCTGTTGGCTCCATCATCCCCTCATGAGGGAGCGTCTGCTAGAGAAGGAACCAGCACAGAGGCACACAAAGGAAAGCCAGAGAAAACAGTCTGAGCCCTGAGCTTTTGCTCAATCACCAACAACTAAAAGAGAACTGACTAGTTCTAAGAGTTAAATGAATAGTTTGGAGTCCTATTTCTTTCACCTCCTTGCTAAGGAGTAAGCTGCTTAGTCTTGGCAATCATATAAAAACTAATTTATTACCAAGGCTGTTGAGAGAAATAATTAAGAAAAGTCTTTGAGACTAATTTGAAATATATAAACACACTATACAGAAACAAAAATGAGAACTGAAGTTATTATCCTGTGCTATTTTCCCTTCCCACTCTCTGATGAAGGCAAGGAGTGAAATGACTGAACGGTGGGAGTCAGCGAGGCAAGGCCCATTAATAGTTGAGAACTGTTGACTGTAAATAATTAATCAGCTATTAAACCTTTAGAGTAGATTCTGTCTGATGCATGTTCTCTAAGAGCGGTGAGTTTTCCACCAACACATTTTACTTCTGTGCCCTGTAATCAGACCCAAAGTAACTCTGGTTTTGGGGTGTGTGTGTGTGTGTGTGTGTGTTTATTTTTCCCTCTTCCATTAAACTTGAATAGGACACAAGTCATTACAGACTCTCATCCATTATAGGAGTACCGGAGCTACTCCACATTTGCATATGAATATGTAAAAGAGATTTATAATTCTATCTCTGAACATAAAAGCATTTGTTGCATAAATTACATTAATATTTCTAAGCCCATTTGGTTTTCTCTGCTGCCTATCCATCCAGATATGGCTGAGTTGTTTCCATGGCCACAGGGAAGGTCTTAGGTGAGGCAGGCGCATTCCGGGTTGGGAAGGACCGCATGCTCCAGGGGAGTCTGCAGATACAGGGTAAGTAGGCTGAGCTCCCAGGGCAGCAGGAAGAGCCTTGCCAAGGTAAGTATCACTTATTTCTGTAAAAGCTGTAACCCAAGCCAAGGATCTCCAACTGTGTAGACTGAGTTCACACGATACGCAAACAACAACGTGCTTCTACAACAGCATGGAAGATGGCGTGTCTCAAGGTCTAGAGTGAGATGGTAAACAGATACAAGTAGTCATAATCACTGCTTGTTGCTTAGTTGCTAAGTCATGTCCAGCTCCCTTTTTTTGCAACCCCATGGACTGTGGCCCACCAGGCTCCTCTCTCCATGGGATTTCCTGGCAAGAACACTGGAGTGGGCTGTCATTTCCTTCTCTGGGGGATCTTCCCCACCCAGGGATCGAACCCATATCTCTGGCACTGCAGGAAGATTCTTTACCACTGAGCCGCCTGAGAAGCAGCCGTGATTATTATCTCCACTGTAAAAGTCACATCAAGCCCAGGAATCCAATCCAGTTGCAAGTGCCTGCAAAGCTCAAGCTTTAAGCTACTGTGTTAAAAATGCCAACTGCCCAAACTCTGAGAGTTGACATTTGAAATAATTCTGTCCATAATTACCTATCTTTCCCTCTGCTCATTCACTTGTATCTGTTGATGCTGTTCTTTAAATGCATCTTGACATCTAGAACCTTGAAAGCTTTGCAAGTTTTCTAGTCCTTTTTCCTGTGAGGACCCATCTGCTCCCCCCACCAAGCCTGGGACGATGGTCTCAGTGAACCACTCCCAACGACAGGACCACCCTGCAGGTCTCCAGGACCAGAAAGCCCTCCATGAGTGACCTCCTGAGCCCAGTTCATAGCCGTGAGCAAACCTCATCATGTACTTGCTTGGATCACATTTCTGAGCTACCAAATACGAAAAAATTGAGCTGAATGGTCCCCCATGCATCTTTCTTACCCAGCAAGACCCACACAGGACAATGGAGGTGGTAAAAATGGCCCTGTACTAGTCATAGATTCTTTTCAAATGCAGCTTCCTGTTTAAAAAAAGAAAAAACTGGGGCTTCCCTGATGGCCCAGTGGGTAAGAACCCACCTGCCAGGTTGGATCCCTGGTCTGGGAAGAACCCACACGTTTCAGAGCAGCTGAGCTCGTGCACCACAGCTGCCGAGCCTCTGCTCCAGGGCCCGGCTTGGGGTCGCAGCTTCTGAGCCCATGCGCTACAGCTCCCAAAGCCTGCGAGCCCTGGGGCCCGTGCCCTGCAGCGGGGAGCCACTGCAACGAGAAGCCTGCGCAGCGCAACTAGAGACGAGTCCCCGCTCACTGCAACTAGAGAAAGTCCAGGCACAGCAATGAAGACCCAGCACAGCCAAAAATAAAATAAAAACAACTAAGTGAATAATATCTAACAACAATGACACAAACCCTCGCATACTGAGGCAATCATGAAACCTAGTAGGAGTGACGGGTGTGGAGGACCCTAAGAGGGTCTGTGATTTCTCCTCCAGAAGCCCACAGCCCGGACTGCAAGTCAGGGGTGCTCCCCACGTGAGAAAAGGATGTTTGCAAAGAGACGCTCAAGGAAAATCTGTGGAACACAACAGTTGATTGGCTAGCAGCTGGAGATGATCCTGCGAAGACTGAGGTTACCATCACTAGAAGCACCCAAACAAAGGTTTCTGTGCTCCCAGCTTTATGAAAGAGGAATTCCTGTGGGAAGTAGAAGGACGGAAAACAGTGCTATGGAAGGTCTGAGTCTTCCTTAATTCAGGATTAAGGATTCTGCAGGTAAATGTCACAGGCTGGGTGGCTTACAAACAATGGAAAGCTCCCTCTCCCAGTTCTGGAGCCTCAGATGAGGATCTCAGCAAGCTCTGATGAGGGTCCTCCTAAGCTTCATCGCGGGCACGTCCTGCTACGTCTTCATGGATTGGATCTTGGACGGAGCTCTGTAGGGTCCCCTTTATATGAACACGAACCCGGGGACTTCCCTGGTGGTCCTGTGATTAAGACTGCACCTTCCTGTTCAGGGGGTGTGGGTTCCATCCCTGGTGGGGAAGTAGGATCCCACATGCCTTGCAGCTCAAAAACCAAAACATAAAATAGGAGCAATACTGTAACAAATTCAATAAAGACTTTGAAAAAATGGTCCACATCAAAAAATCTTAAAATGAAAAAGAAAACATGAATTCCATTCATGAGGGCTCTATCTTTATGACCTAAGCACCTTCTAAAGGCTCTACCTTCACATACCATCACGTCCGACATTCACATGTCAACTCACACCTGCTGCAAGGACACAAGCACCCAGGCCATGGCAGTCTGGAAACGTGAAGCTTCCACTCCCCTTCCCTTTCCCGTTCTTTTCTCAGCTTCCTCCACGTGGACAGGAGAGAGTTTCATCTCCAAGACCAAAAACTGATTAAATGTTTATTGGGATCATCCACTGAAACCAAGCAATGAGGCCAAGACTGGGGCCAGACATCCTTTTTATCTTTTTGCCAGCTTCATCTGGAGACCATCGTTGTCTCTTTCAAGTGACTTTGGGCTCTGCGGGCGCTGAGTACATTACCCTGTTCCCTGCCAGCTCTGCAGAGGGCCAATGCTCTGCCTCGCTCCTGCCAACCATGCAGTTTGCCAGCAACATCTCCAAGCTGGGAAAATGCACACACATCAAAAGATCCGCTAGGGGGTTTAGAAACCAGGCACAGAATGGAGGCACAATTGTAATTCAAGTCAAGCCAGCCCACCAGCTCTACTCAAAGGCTTTGTGAATAGCACCTGGCACCCTCCTCCCGCACATTTTGGGGTCTATCCCAATGACACGGCTGCCGAGAGGTACCGAGGGAACTTCTGTGGCTTTCCCTTCCTAGAAAGCAGGCGGAAGAAAGGCGTGTCACTCACCCCAATCCTAGAGAGCTCTCCCCTATTCTACAAGAGTCTTGGGGTTCCCTCTGCACTGAGAGGCAGGGGGTGGATCCTAGCTGCCAGGATCACCCCAGGAGGGCACACACAATTAACAATCTTGAAAAAATTATGCACTTCAAAGGCATCATCCTCAAAAAGATCAGAGATGGACCTGCTTATTAGCAAAATCTGCAAATGGGTGCCAGGGGCATTTGTGCCCACAAACGTTTCCTTCGCCTGGAAGCCTGCCACTGGACTCAAAGTGGCCCGTGGAGAGGACAGGTGGGAGAGAAAGTTCACCCCTGAATCCCCAGCTCCCCATGGCACTCCCACCGCAGAGGCCTGAAGAAGTGGACAAAGAGGCAGTCATTTTAAATGCTGCTGAGTTGCTTTAAAGCTTCTGTTTCCTTGCTTGTTTCTACTTGCTGTGAAAATGCCGGTGGTGCTGCTGCGTGTACGTCCGGCTGCGCAGTCTCGGTCGCGGCGCGGGCTCCCCTCTGGTTGTGATGTGGGCTCCAGAGCTCGGGGCTCCGGAGGCACATCTGCATGCTCTCTAGTTGCTCAGCAAGGGCTCGGTTACTCTGCAGCACATGGGATCCTAGCTCCCCAACCAGGGATCGATCCTGCACGTCCCCTGCCCTGAGACACAGACTCTCAGTCACTGGACCACCAAAGAAGTTCCCCACTTGTTTGTTTTTTAATCAAGGAGCTGGTTGGCGGACAGTGGGTGGAGTTCTTCATTTGCCATTTTGGCAGTCGATTTCTTGATCAATACTTATCTTTCCTGTATCTAGTAAGCAGGAACAGCTCAAGGCACTGACTGCCTAGTCTAAGTTATTCATTTTCAAAAAGAAATTGCTTTCCTAAGATGTGAATGGTTTGCCAACACAATACTGGGGCACTTGGGCTATATCAGACAGTATTTCTTCTCATTTTATTCTTGAGTGACATGAATTAGTGTTTGTCTATGTAAAACAGGTAGCCGCTCTTAACATCCAAGAGGGAAGTCCTAACGAAGTACGAAGTTCACCCTAAGCAGTTGGGAGGACAGGAAAATACATAAGTCAACCGGGGACTTCCCTGGTGGTCCAGTGGCTAAGACTCCACGCTCCCAACACAGCGGGCAGGGGTTGAATCCTCAGTCAGGGAACTAGATCTCATATGCTACAACTGAAAAACTAAAAAGTAAAAAAGATCCCAAGTGCTACAAGCAAGACCAGGACATCCCAAATGTGCTGTGCTGTGCTTGGTCACTCAGTCGTGTCCAGCTCTTTTTGACCCCATTGACGGTAGCCCACCAGGCTCCTCTGTCCATGGGGTTCTCCAGGCAAGAATACTGGAGTGGGTAGTCATGCCCTCCTCCAGAGGATCTTCCGAACCCAGGGATCAAACCCAGGTCTCTTGCATTGCAGGTGGATTCTTTTTCCATCTGAGCCACCAGGGAAGCCCAAATTAATTAATTAATATCTAAAAAAGAAATCAACCATGATTTATTGAGTGCTTATTACATGGTGGGCAATATGCCAAGTGCTGTGTAAACATCATTTCATCACATAAACCTGCAAGAAACTCTATGAGATACATATTATTATCCCCAAGCAACAGGAAAGGATTCAGAGACATTGTTAAGTAAAAGGTGACATTGAGAATATGAGAAATCGGATCACTGAATTCCTTAGGCAAAAAGAAAATACTGACCAGATTAATATAGTAAAATGAAGAAAGCATTAAAAAAAAGACTTTTCTAAAGTTAGAAGAGACCATTTTAGACAGTAAAATGCAGGAAATTTGCCATTCAACTTCATTTCCATCCTTTGAACTCTCGTTCTCAAAGTTCTGGGCTTCATGGAAGCCAGATGTTAATACACATTTTCTTCTCAAACCTTCAAATCCTGGTTTTCCACATTTAGAATGTGAGCCTCAACCAAAAAGTTCATTGCTCCTCACAGGACATAAGCAAAGTCCACAGTGGGGATGTGACAGTGACGTCAGTGGCTCTGTCCTCTTCTTAAATCAGTGTCCCAACTCCTCTAAAATAACCACTTACACAAACGCCGAGCAAAAACACACATTGTTCTTGCTGTCTGGTCGCTCAGTCGTGTCCAACTCTTTGCAGCCCCATGGACTGCAGCACACCACACATCCCTGTCCTTCACCATCTCCTGGAGTTTGCTCAAACGCATGTCCATTGAGTCAGTGATGTCACTCAATCATCTCATCCTCTGTTGCCCCCTTCTCCTCCCGCCTTCATCTTTCCCAGCATCAGGGTCTTTTCCAATGAGTCAGTTCTTCGCATCAGGTGGCCAAAGTATTGGCGCTTTGGCCTCAGCATCAGTCCCTCCAATGAATATTTAGGATTTATTTCCTTTTGGATTGACTAGTTTGATCTCCTTGCAGTCCAAGGGACTCTCAAGAGTCTTCTCCAACACCACAGTTCAAAAGTGTCAATTCTTTGGTGCTCAGCCTTCTTTATAGTTCAACTCTCATATCCAAACATGACTACTGGAAAAACCAAACTTTGACAAGATGAACCTTTGTCAGCAAAGTAATGTCTCTGTTTTTTAATACACTGTCTAGGATTGTCATTGCTTTTCTTCCTAGGAACAAGCGTCTTTTAATTTCATGGTTGTGGTCACCATCTGCAGTGATTTTGAAGACCAAGAAAATAAAATCTGTCACTGTTTCCGTTGTTTTCCCATCTATTTGCCATGAAGTGATGGGACCGGATGGCATATTTTTGTTTTGTGAATGTTGATTTTTAAGCCAACTTCTTCACTGTCCTCTTTCACCATCATCAAGAGGCTCTAATTCCTCTTCACTTTCTGCCATAAGGATGGTGGCATTTGCCTATCTGAGGCTATTGATATTTTTCCCGGCAATCTTGATTCCAGCTTGTGCTTCATCCAGCCCAGCATTTTGCATGATGTACTCTGCATAGAAGTTAAATAAGCAGGTGACATTATACAGAATTGATGTACTCCTTTCCCAATTTTGAACCAGTCCTTTGTTCCATGTACAGTTCGACCTGTATTCTTGATTTTCAGACAGGTTTCACAGGAGACAGTTAAGGTAGTCTGGTGTTCCCATCTCTTTAAGAGTTTTCCACAGTTTTTCATCCACATAGTCAAATGTTTTAGTATAATCAATGAAGCAGAAGTAGATGTTTTTGCTCGAATTCTCTTGCTTGTTCTATGATCCAAAGGATGTTGGAAATTTGATCCCAGATTTCTCTGTCTTTTCTAAATCTAGCTTATACACCTGGAAGTTCTCAGTTCACGAACTTTTAAAGCCTAGCGTGGAGAATTTTGAGGATTACTTTCCTAGCATGTGAAATGAGTGCAACTGTGTTGTAGTTCGAAACATTCTTTGACATTGCCCTTCTTTGGGATTGGAATCGACCTTTTCCAGTCCTTTGGCCACTGCTGAGTTTTCCAAATGTCCTAGCATATTGAGTGCAGCACTTGCACAGCATCATCTTTTAAGATTTGAAATAGCTCTGCTGGAATTCCACCTCCACTAACTTTGTTCATAGTGATGCTTCCTAAGGCCCACTTGACTTCACATTCCAGGATGTCTGGCTCTAGGTGAGTAATCATATCATAGTGATTATCTGGGTCATGAAGATATTTTTTGTACAGTTCTTCTGTGTATTCTTGCCACCTCTTCTTAATATCTTCTGCTTCTGTTAGGTACATACCATTTCTGTCCTTTATTGAGCCCATCTTTGCATGAAATGTTCCCTTGGTATCTCTAATTTTCTTGAAGAGATCTCTAGTCTTTCTTATTCTGTTGTTTTCCTCTATTTCTTTGCACTGATCACTGAGGAAGGCTTTCTTATCTCTCCTTGCTATTCTTTGGAACTCTGCATTCAAATGGATATATTTTTTCTTTTCTCCTTTGCTTTTTGCTTCTCTTCTTTTTTTTAGCTATTTGTAAGGCCTCCTCAGACAGCCATTTTGTTTTTTTGCATTTCTTTTCCTTGGGGATGGTCTTGATCCCTGTCTCTTGTACAATGTCATGAACCTCTGTCCATAGTTCATCAGGCACTCTGTCTATCAGATCTAGTGCCTTGAATCTATTTCTCACTTCCACTGTATAATCATAAGGGTTTAGGTCATACCTGAATGGTCTAATGGTTTTCCCTACATTCTTCAATTTAAGCCTGAATTTGGCAATGATGAGTTCATGATCTGAGCCACAGTCAGCTCCCGGTCTTGTTTTTGCTAACTGTATAGAGCTTCTCCGTCCTAAAGGAGATTAGTCCTGGGTGTCCATTGGAAGGACTGATGTTGAGGCTGAAACTCCAATACGTTGGCCACCTGATGCAAAGAGCTGACTCATTGGAAAAGATCCTGATGCTGGGAAAGATTGAGGGCAGGAGGAGACGGGGACAACAGAGGATGAGATGGTTGGATGGCATCACCGACTCAATGGACATGGGTTTGGGTTGACTCTGGGAGCTGGCAATGGACAGAGAGGCCTGGCGTGCTGCAGTTCATGGGGTCACAAATAGTCGGACATGACTGAGTGACTGAATTGAACTGAACTGATAGAGCTTCTCCATCTTTGGCTGCAAATAATATAATCAATTTGATTTTTGTATTGACCATCTGGTGATGTCCATGTCTATAGTCTTCTCTTGTGTTGTTGGAAGAGGGTGTTTGCTATGACCAGTGTGTTCTCTTGGCAAAATTCTATTAGCCTTTGCCGTGCTTCATTCTGCACTCCAAGGTCAAATTTGCCTGTTACTCTGGGTGTTTCTTGACTTCCTACTTTTTCATCCCAGTCTCCTATAATGAAGAGGACATCTTTTTTGGGTGTTAGTTCTAGAAGGTCTTATAGGTCTTCATAGAACCATTCAACTTCAGCTTCTTCAGCATTACTGGTCAGGGCATAGACTTGGATTACCATGATATTGAATGGTTTGCCTTGGAAACGAACAGAGATCATTCTGTTGTTTTTGAGATCACATCCAAGTACCACATTTTGGACTCATTTGTTGACTTTGAGGAATACTCCATTTCTTCTAAGGGATTCTTGCCCACAGTAGTTGATATAATGGTCATCTAAGTTAAATTCACCCATTCCAGTCCCTTTTAGTTTGCTGATTCCTAGAATGTCAACTGTATATTGTCACCCTGCTTATTTAACTTATATGCAGAGTACATCATGAGAAACGCTGGGCTGGAAGAAGCACAAGCAGGAATCAAGATTGCCGGGAGAAATATCAATAACCTCAGATATGCAGATGACACCACCCTTATGGCAGAAAGTGACGAGGAACTAAGAAGCCTCTTGATGAAACTAAAAGAGGAGAGTGAAAAAGTTGGCTTAAAGCTCAATATTCGGAAAACTAAGATCATGGCATCTGGTCCCATCATTTCATGGGAAATAGATGGGGAAACAGTGGAAGCAGTGTCAGACTTTATTTTTCTAGGCTCCAAAATCACTGCAGATGGTCATTGCACCCATGAAATTAAAAGACTCTTACTCCTTGGAAGGAAAGTTATGACCAACCTAGATAGCATATTAAAAAGCAGAGACATTACTTTGCCAACAAAGGTCTATCTAGTTAAAACTATGGTTTTTTGAGTGGTCACATATGGATGTGAGAGTTGGACTGTGAAGAAAGCTGAGCACCGAAAAACTGATGCTTTTGAACTGTGGTGTTGGAGAAGACTCTTGAGAGTCCCTTGGACTGCAAGGAGATCCAGCCAGTCCATCCTAAAGGAGATCAGTCCTGGGTGTTCATTGGAAGGACTGATGTTGAAGCTTAAACTCCAATAATTTGGCCACCTCATGCGAAGAGTTGTCTCATTGGAAAAGACCCTGATGCTGGGAGGGATTGGGGGCAGGAGGAGAAGGGGACGACAGAGGATGAGATGGCTGGACGGCATCACCAACTCGATGGACATGAGTCTGAGTAAACTCCGGAAGTTGGTGATGGACAGGGAGGCCTGGTGTGCTGTGATTCATGGGGTGTCAAAGAGTAGGACACAACTGAGTGACTGAACTGAACTGAACTGAGAATGTCAGCGTTCACTCTTGTTATCTCCTGTTTGACCACTTGCAATTTTCCTTGGACCTAACATTCCAGGTTCCTATGCAATATTGTTCTTTACAGCATCGGACTTTGCTTCTATCACCCTTTTGATTTATTGTAATAACTAATTAAAAAAGTATATATCTCCCTTGCTAACACTAGTGAGGGTCACTCTCTGTCCCCCTCCTGATGTCTATGTCAGAAGCTTTCTGTGTCCCTTTTAACTTTAATAAAACTCAGCTACACAAAACCTCTTGAGTGGATCAAGCCTGGCCCCTGGTCCTGAAGTTAAATCTTCTTCTTCAGAGATCAGGAATCCGACACCATTCACTGTAAGCTATCAGTTTCCCTGGTAAAGAATCTGCCTGCAGTGCAGGAGACCCAGGTTTGATCCCTGCATCAGGAAGATATACCCAGGGGATAGATCTCCAGTAGATGACCACCCACCCCAGCATTCTTGCCTAGAGAATTTCATGGACAGAGAAGCCTGGGGTGAACACTCCGTGGGGTCACAAAGAGTCAGACGTGACTGAGAAACTCACATTGGACATCTAGTCTCAAGAAGGCTACCTCTGTGATGCTGTTCTTGCCCCAGGCCTCCCCAGAGGATCAAGCCGAGGCACCAGGCCAGCTTAGACCACAACCTTGCTCAGATCCTTCCCACTTCCCTCTTCACTTCTCCTGGGGGCACTCCCTCAAAAACTCTCTTTCACATGAATCCTTGTCTCAGGCTCTGCTTCTATGGAATCCAACCCAAGAGGTTCTCATTGCCCTCTGCCAAAGGGTTCACTGTGGGCCTGAGATTTTCACAAATGAATTCAGTGACCCGTCAATGCATATATATATAATTCCAAACAACTTAAACTGTTCCAGAACACACAGAAAGGAGAAACACATCACAAGTCATTTTGTGAAACCCTGACACCATCAACACCAACTCTGACAAAGCAAGCAGCCAACTGATCTGACTTATAAATATTCATGCAAAAATTTAAATAAGATACTAATAACAGCAAAATTACCATATCAATATATAGATTTACCATGTGCAAGTAAGGTTCATAACCTATGAACATAATTTATCCTATTGGGCAGTCTGTAGCCACAAAACCTATGATGTTCTAAAAATGATAAAAAAAAAAAAGACATCTTATTAAATTATATATTTATTATTTTAGGAACAGTGGATATTTTAATAACAATTTTGTACACAGATATATAAAATAGATATCAATAGAAACAGCTAGAAGTATAAAGGAAGAACAGACTCTTTTTTTCAAAAGCAAGAAAAAAGGTTTTCTAATACCAGCAAATAAATTTAATAGGAAATATATAGGATCTTTAAAAACCTGTAGAATATAACTAGTATGCTATGAGAGGTATTACTAAATTAATACAATTTATTAATCAATTAATAAAAAAGATACCTGCCACTCTTTCTTAACATAGGTCCGTTTTATGAAACTATCAAATTTCCCCTAAGGTAAGAATGTAATGTTATCACTATTAAAACACCAAGAAGTATATTTCAGTGACTTGTTCAGTTTTTTTTTTTTTTTTTAAGGAAGAAAAAAGTTAATTAAAGTCTCAGGGAAAATTAATGATACAAAAATAACCAGAAAAACTGAAACGGCAAAGTCAGTAGATGGTGGGATTAGCCTTGAAAGATAAAATATTATAAAGATAGAGTAATTTATTGAGATAATGAATGCAAATTTCTTAGCACAATTCCTGACACAGGAATGGAGAGAAAGATTAATGGAACAAAATTGAATGATAAAGCAGACACAAATACAGATGGAGATTTAATTTATGAGAAAGTTTTCATTTTAAATCAGTAGGAGAAAGATAAATCATTCAATGAATACATTTGGGGCTCCTCAAAGTTTTCTAAGTATAAAGTAAATTAAAATTGAAGCTCCACATCATTTCTTCCACCAAAAATCATCTCAAAGGGTCAGTGATACAACTAGGGAGAAACAAAGCCTTAAAAGCACTAGAAGAAAACATGAAATTTTAAAACATTAAGCTTACTTCCCAAGCAAGATCTTTCCAGTCTAGAAACAGGAACAATCTTTCTAAGAAATGGGTTATAGATCTCACTAATTGAATTATTTTGCTCTTATTATAAAAAACACAATGTCTAACATAGTATTTAAAACCAATATGACAAAATACTAACTTCTCTAGAGCAAAAAGAATGCTCTAAAAGACTATTTTCCCAATTTATAAAAATGAGAAAAAACATTAATTTCTTGTTTTAGAGGGGTACAATATGACTTGAACATAAAGACATTTGCTCACACTCATAATTTTAAAAAAGCAAAGATCAGTACACAGTGTTTGGTGAGCCCATGAATAAACATATATTTTCAAGTGCTACTGTGTAAATGAAGAACAGTGCCATCTTTCCAGAGGGCATTATAGAGGAAACATCTATAAAAGTGAAAAGTGTACTTATTGATGATTCCATAAATTCTACTGCTAAGTATTCACCCTATATGCACAACCACATTTTTTTTTTTTATCAATAAGTTCAGTTCAGTTCAGTCGCTCAGTTGTGTCCACTCTTTGCGACCCCATGGACTGCAGCACACCAGGCCTCCCTATCAATAACTAGTTCCCGGGGCTTACTCAAACTCATGTCCATCAACTTAGTGATGCCATCCAATCATCTTATCCTCTATCATCCCTTTCTCCTCCTGCCTTCAATCTTTCCCAGCATCAGGGCCATTACCAATGAGTCAGTTCTTCACATCAGGTGGCCAAACTATTGGAGTTTCAGCTTCAGCATCAGACCTTCCAATAGATATTCAGCACTGACTTCCTTTAGGATGGACTGGTTGGATCTCCTTGCTATCCAAGGGACTCTCAAGAGTCTTCTCCAACACCACAGTTCAAAAGCAGCAATTCTTCAGCGCTCATCTTTCCTTATAGTCCAACTCTCACATCCACACATGACTTGTGGAAAAGCCATAGTTTTGACTAGATGGACCATTGTTGGCAAAGTAATGTCCTGCTTTTTAATATGCTGTCTAGATTTTTCATAGCTTTTCTTTCAAGGAGTAAGTGTCTTTTAATTTCATGGCTGCAGTCTCCATCTGCAGTGATTTTGGAGCCCCCCAAAATAAAGTCTCTCACTGTTTCCATCGTTTCCCATCTATATGCCATGAAGTGATGGGTCCAGATGCCATGATCTTAGTTTTCTGAATGTTGAGCTTTAAGCCAACTTTTTCACTCTCCTCTTTCACTTTCATCAAGAGGTTCTTTAGTTCTTCTTTGCTTTCTGCCATAAAGGTGGTATCATCTGCAAATCTGAGGTTGTTGATTGTCCCGGCAATCTTGATTCCAGCTTGTGCTTCATCCAGCCTGGCATTTCGCATGATATACTCTGCATTTAAGTTAAATAAGCAGGGTGACAATATACAGCCTTGACGTACTCCTTTTCCTATTTGGAACCAGTCTGTTGTTCCATGTCCAGTTCTACCTGTTGCTTCTTGACCTGCATACGGATTTCTCAGGAGGCAGGTCAGGTGGTCTGGTATTCCCATCTCTTGAGGAATTTTTCAAAGTTTGTAGTGATCCATACAGTCAAAGGCTTTGGTGTAGTCAATAAAGCAGAAGCAGATGTTTTTCTGGAACTCTCTTGCTTTTTTTGATGATCCAATGGATGTTGGCAATTTGATCTCTGGTTTCTTTGCCTTTTCTAAATCCAGCTTGAACATCTGGAATTTCACAGTTCACATACTGTTGAAGCTGGCTTGGAGAATTTTGAGCATTATTTTGCTAGCATGTGAGATGAGTGCAATTGTGTGGTAGTTTGAGCATTCTTCGGCATTGCCTTTCTTTGGGATTGGAATGAAAACTGACCTTTTCCAGTCCTGTGGCCACTGCTGAGTTTTTCGAATTTGTTGGCATACTGAGTGTAGCATGTTCACAGCATCATCTCTTAGGATCTGAAAAAGCTCAATTGGAATTCCATCACTTCCACTAGCTTCCTTCTTAGTGATGCTTCCTAAGGCCCACTTGACTTTATATTCCAGGATGTCTGGCCTAAGGTGAGTGATCACACCATCGTGATTATCTGAGTCATGAAGATCCTTTTTGTACAGTTCTTCTGTACATTCTTGCCTCCTCTTCTTAATAGCTTATGCTTCTGTTAGGTCCATATACATTTCTGTCCTTTGTTGAGCCCATGTTTGCATGAAATGTACCCTTGGTATCTCTAATTTTCTGAAGAGATCTCTAGTCTTTCCCATTCTAAAGTTTTCCTCTATTTCTTTGCATTGATCACTGGGGAAGGCTATTCTTGCTATCTCTCCTTGCTATTCTTTGGAACTCTGCATTCAGATGGGTGTATCTTTCCTTTACTCCTTTGCCTTTCGCTTCTCTTCTTTTCTCAGCTATTTGTAAGGCCTCTTCAGACAACCATTTTGCTTTTTTCTATTTGTTTTCCTTGGGAATGGTCTTGATAACTGCCTTCTATACAATCTCATGAACTTCTGTCATAGTTCTTCAGGCACTGGAAGAACTAATCCCTTAAATCTGTTTGTCACTTCCATCAGATCTAATCCCTTAAATCTATTTGTCACTTCCACTGTACAATCCTAAGTGATTTGGTTTACGTCATACCTGAATTATCTAGTCATTTTCCCTTCTTTATTCAATTTAAGTCTGAATTTGGCAATAAGGAGTTCATGATCTGAGCCATAGTCAGCTCCTGGTCTTGGTTTTGCTGACTGTATAGAGCTTCTCCATCTTTGGCTGCAAAGAATATAATCAATCTGATTTTGGTATTGAGCATCTGGTGATATTCATGCATAGAGTCTTCTCTTGTGTTGTTGGAAGAGGGTTTGGGATTGGAATGAAAACTGACCTGTTTCAGGCTATGATCAGGTGTTCTCTCTGGCAAAACTCTGTTAGCCTTTGCCCTGCTTCATTCTGTACTCTAGGACAAAATATGCCTGTTACTCCAGGTATCTCTTGACTTCATACTTTTGTATTCCAGTTCTCTATAAAGAAAAGGTCATCTTTTCTTGGTATTAGTTCTAGAAGGTCTTGTGGGTCTTTATAGAACCATTCAATTTCAGCTTCTTCAGCAATACTGTTTGGGGCATAGACTTGGATTACCGTGATTTTGAATGGTTTGCCTTGGAAATGAACAGAGATCATTCTGTCGTTTTTGAGATTGCATCCAAGTACTGCATTTCAGACTCTTGTTGACTATGAGGACTACTCCATTTCTTCTAAGGGATTCTTGCCCATAGTAGTAGATATAATAGTAATCTGAGTTAAATTCACCCACTTCACTGTTTTTTAGTTCGTTGATTCCTAAAATGTTGATGTTCACTCTTGCCATCTCCAGTTTGACCACTTCCAATTTACCTTGATTCATGGACCTAACATTCCAGGTTTCTATGCAATATTGCTCTTTTCAGCATCAGACCTTGCTTCTATCACCAGTCACATCCACAACTGGGTGTTGTTTTGCTTTGGCTCTGTCTCTTCATTCTTTCTGGAGTTATTTCTCCACTGATCTCCAGTAACATACTGGGCACCTACTGACCTGGGGAGTTCATCTTTCAGTGTCCTATCTTTTTGCCTTTTCATACTGTTCATGGGGTTCTCAAGGCAAGAATACTGAAGTGGTTTACCATTCCCTTTTCCAGTGGACCATGTTTTGTCAGAACTCTCCACCATTACCTGTCCGTCTTGGGTGGCCCTACACAGCATGGCTCATAGTTTCATTGAGTTAGACAAGACTGTGGCCCATGTGATCAGTTTGGTTAGTTTTCTGTGATTATGCTTTTCATTCTGTCTGCCCTCTGATGGAGAAGGATAAGAGGCTTATGGAAGTTTCTTGATGGCAGAGATGGACTAAGGGGTAAACTGGGTCTTGTTCTGATGGTTGGGGCCATGCTCCATAAATTTTTCATCCAGTTTTCCATTGATGGGCAGGGCTGTTCCCTCCCTGTTGTTTGACCTGAGGCCAAACAATGGTGGAGGTAATGAAGATAATGGCCACTTCCTTCAAAGGGTCCCATGCACTCACTTCTGCACTCAGTGACCCCAACTCTGCAGCAGGCCACCGCCGACCCACGCCTCTACTGGAGACTCCTGGGCACTCCCAGGCAAGTCTGGGTCAGTCTCTTGTGGAGTCACTGCTCCTTTCTCCTGGGTCCTGGTCCTCACAAGGTTCTATTGTGCCCTCCAAGAGTCTATTTCCCAGTCCTGTGTAAGTTCTGGTGGCTCTATGGTGGGGTTAATGGCGACCTCCTCCAAGAGGGCTTATTCTATACCCAAGTCCACCGCACCCAGAGCCCCGGCCCCTGCGGCAGGCGACTGCCGGCCTGTACCTGCACAGGAGACACTCAGAGGCGCATCTGGCTCAGTCTCTGCGGCCTCTCCTGGTTGCACAATGTCTTGTTTGAGCCCTCTGAGTGTCTCTGGTGGGTACGGGGTTTGATTCTAAATGCAGTTTCGCCCCTCCTACTGTCTTCCTCCTTTTCCCCCTCAGTCAGTCTCTGCCATCAGAAAACTTCCATAAACCTCTTATCCTTATTCATCAGAGGGCAGACAGACTGAAAAGCACAACCACAGAAAACCAAATAAAGAAAGGGGCTTCTCCTTTGCCCTTGGATGTGGGGTATCTTTTTTTGGTGGGGTCCGACATTCTCCTGTCGATGGTTGTTCAGCAGCGGGTTGTAATTTTGGAGTTCTCGCAGGAGAAGGTGACCACATGTCCTCCTACTCCACCATCTTGAATTCCATCCAAGTTTATTTTGCCAATAAACTTACATATAAAAACATTCACCGCAGCATCTATTGCAGAAGACTAAAAACAATCTAAACGTCTCCAGTAATAAAGTAGTTAAACCAAAACCAAGACACACAAAGTTTATTTAATCGATACAGTTTAAATAATTTATACTTTTTCATTAATTTAAAATAAATAAATAAATAAATCATAAGCAACACAGCAAAAATTTGCTGCAAAAGACCAGATGGTAAACATGGCTTCTCATGCAACATGGTCTCTGTCACAATTCCTCAGCTCTGCTGTTAAATAAACGAATAGGTATGTACACTCCACGTTTCACTAAAACTTTATTCATAAAATTAGGTAGTAGGCTGGATTTAGCCCTTGGGCCAAAGTTTTCCCATCCCTGATTTAGTGGCTTTATTTGTAGATAAAGAAATCATCTATATTTATTTACACATTATGAGTATGGATGTATAAACTGTACATTTGTATATGAATAGATATTCTGTAATAACTTAAGCATGTAATATATATTCAATTGTAGATACAATATGCAATATGTGTTATAAAATATATTTATTATATATGAAAAATAAATAGTTCTGATAAGATAGTCCTCTATAGCAATGAAAAAGAATGAGGTGATCTATGTAATATGATACAGAAAACCTCCAAGTTGTAGTAATATTAAGCAGAAAATGCAAGGAGCAAACCCATGAGAAATGCACAGTCCCATTGGTATCTAACAGTTAATAGGTTTCATGCAAAATTTTGTAAATGATACAGAAGAAGCTGTCATTGCCTCTAGGGAAGGGACTGAGGAACTGGTTTTCTGGGGAAAGAGAAAAACATTTCCTTCCTCTTTAAATACTTTAGCACTATTGATATTTTAACAATGTGTATAGGTAATTTTTAACTATAAAAGGTATTTTTTAAAAAAAACTAATAGAGTCTTTGGAATGAAGCATCAGGAGTTAACAATGTACCTGGTTTGGAAGTCGGGCTGACGGTCAGGTGGTGTAACTGGTCTTGTCGTTTAGTTGCTAAGTTGTGTCTGACTCTTTCTGGCCCATGGACTGCAGCCCACCAGGCCCCTCTATCCTTGGGATTTCCTGGGTGAGAATCCTGGCGTGGATTGCCATTTCCTTCTCCAGGGGATCTTCCCATCCCAGGGACTGAACCTGTATCTCCTGCATTGGAGGCGGATTCTTTACCACTGAACCACCAGGGAAGCTCCATAACTGGTCACGCTGGTTTTAAAATGTTGAAATATATCTAGACCAATTGATAAACAACCACCGTTGTCAGCCTGGCCACCCTGCTCCTTCTCGGGAACCATCTTCTCCCCACACTCCCCATGATTTAACAATGGTAACCTCTTAGCAAAGCTTATAACTTCCCTGAGTTTCTCTTTATTCATTAGCGAAATGCAGTCAGTAATACTTGGCCTACCTGGCCCTGGGCTTGTTAGTGTACGAAAGGAGATAACATGTCTAAAAGTACTCTGCAACATAGAAAGCTCTAGGCCAACATAAAATAATTAACATCATTTCTTTGTACCTAAGCCTCTCAACAGAGACAATGTGAAGTATTTGCTCTAGGAACATGTTCATTTCCACTATTCAGCCTCAAAACATCACCTTTCTATGTCTATTACAGTGAGAATACTACCGTGGCCTAGTTCACTGAATGTGGGTCAGTTTCCTTTCCTATCCAGGGTTCTTTGAGGACAGAAAACGTGGCTTGCTCGGTTGCATACACTCGGGACTCAGTATAATGGCTGAGTCCCAGCTGGCCTGGGATGAAGATGGTGATGAGGCAGGGATGGAAGGAGCCAAACACCCAGTAAAGGCACGTGTACTATGCGCCCAGTCATCCCTGACTCTCTGCGGTCCCATGGCCTGCAGCCCATCTTGCTCCTCTGTCTGTGGGATTCTCCAGGCAAGACTGCTTGGAGTGGGCTTCCACTTCCTCCTCCAGAGGATCTTCCCAACCCAGGGATCGAACTCGCATCCCCTGAATCTCTTGCATTGGCAGATGGATCATTTTACCATTCTGCCACCTGGGAAACCCTACGAAATGCATAGGAGCTAAGAACTCAGATGGATTTCAAAGACTGAGGTTGAGACAGATGATGAAATATTCTAGAAAACCATCAAGAACATAGTATCTGTGGAAACCAGGACCACAATAAGGAAGTAGGAGAAAAGAAGCCCATCTCACTTAGAAATATAGTGCTCTAATTTAGGATCTTTAAGCCTCAGCACTATTGATATTTTTAGCTAAATAATCCCTTGTGTGTGTTGGGGGACAGGGATTGAGGAGGTGGGAGGTGCTTTCCTGCACAACTGTCTCTGCCTAGATTCCAGGAGCAACCTCGTCCGGATGCGACAACCAAAAATGTCTCCAGGCATTGACAAATCTCTCCCTCTTTATTTCATTTTTTTAGCGAACATTTTTCACTGGGGATATGAAAAGAATTGGATGAACACATTCCTACCATCATAGAACTTGTATTCAAGAGTTTGTATTTTCTTTCTCCCACCACTTTGCTCTTAATCTTATGATGGAGTATCACTAAAATATTTTTCTGAATGGAGTACTATTAGATTTTAATTCTTCTTTTATCTCCTCATTGAAAAAAATACATTTTAAAAATTTGCCAGACAAGTTTGGAGACACATGAAGCATCAGTCGCATCCCAGGTTCATGTACCTTTAACAGCTCAGAAATATTTAGAAGCTCTTAGTGTCTAATTATTTCTATGTGACCTTATGTTTCTGCTTTGAAACTCCGGAATTAGTTTTCTATCCAGTGTGACAAGTTGTCACAAACGTAGCTAGTGACAACATCCACTTGCTATGTTGTCCCGGTTCTGCAGGTCTGAGGTCAGAAGTCTGCACAGGCTCAGCTGGGTCCTCAGCTTCATGTATCACCAAGTGGAAATCTGGGTCTTGGCTGGACTGAACTCTCTTACGGAGGTTTTGGGAGAGAATCGGCTTTCAGGCTCATTCAAATTGTTGGCAGAATTCAATGACTTGTGTTTTAAGGACTGAGGTCCTATTTCCTCACTGTCAGCCACGAACAGTTCTCATCTTCCACGTGGTACCTTTTGGTCCTTGCCCGGGGTCCTTCCCATTTTCAGAACAGGACTGCCCTGGTGCCATGAATTCTTCTTAAAGATTCCTGAATGTCTCTGGCTCTTGATTCTGACACAAGCCAGTGAAAATATTTAATTAGAGAAGGCCCTCCATACCTTCAGGTCAGCTGACTCAGGGCCTTCATTACATCTGCCAAATCTCTTTAGAGAAGTATCTAGATTAGTGTTTGATGAAATAATCTGGACATGGGACTCTTGGAGGCATCTTTAGAATTCTTCCTATCACAACCTTTCTGGCAAGTGGAGAGTAGGGGCCCAGGAGGAGGCCTGGGGTTTGTACAGTTCCCTTTCAGGTCCTCCTTTGCTCAGACTGGGCTCTGTGTGACTTCTGTGGAGACCTGCAAGCCACACGAGGGTAGTGAGTGCTGCGCTAGGTAAGGACAATACAATCCTTGTGCCCATTTGTCCTGGAACCCTGAAAAGACTAAAGACAAGGGTGTTGAATGCGGGGAATTCATTTATGATCAAATTTCATCATTCCTGGGAAATGATTCAATATTTACTTTGTTTCCTCTGACTGGAGTTTTAATTTACTTGCCACAGCAGTGAAGGCTCCATGCTCTGCATCTGATTGTGATACTCCTGTTGTGTCTCTAGGAGCTGGATTATAGGCTTTGCAAATGTGATGGGGCAGAAATATTTTAATTTTGTTTTTAATTATACAATAACAAAACTATTACAAACCAAGAAAGAATACCTTAAAATTAATTATCAGCCAGAATAAGATCTTGATAAAAGCCTTCCAAAGCCTAATCAAGATAAGATGAAAGAACATAAAATTAAATTTAAAAAAATATATGCTTAAAGATGAAAGAATTCAGAGAAGTAAATGAAAAACATAACTTATGGGATAATAGGTGCTCTAAATGAAACACCTCTCTTGAATCACTGTCAAGGACATACCTTACTCGAATATATGATTAAAGACCCATATGAATCTCCCTCTACTGAAAAAAACAGAAAAGAATGACTCAAGTCGATTCTATTTCGCCTTCCAGGTATGACTCAATTCCCAATTCTATGACAACGTTCTTTCTATTTTTATAAAAAAAAAAAAAATCAGATGAACAAGGTAATGACAACTTTGAAAAGAAAGCATAGATCTGAACCTGGTATTTGACCCCAGGCTTAGGAACCTGAGTCAGACATGTGAAGATTCTCTAGCTTCTAGGAAACAGCACCAATCTCGAGGATAAAATGTAGATGTGTTTGTTCCATAAAGCAAAGACCCTTCATGGTTTTAAAATGAAGTATGTGTCCCACGATGTTATCACAATTCATTTCTCTTACATCAAGAGGGACTTTGTTAAAATAAAGGCACTTCTGTCAAGTTCACCAGTGGAGGAACTTCCCCCCTTCTCTCAATCCATTTGACTTGGGGAAGGGGACCATGATCCTCTCCCCAGTTTGGAAAAAAAAAAAAAAAAAAGTATGATCCAGGCATCAGAGCATTGAATATCCTGTATCCTGGCCTCAATGATTGGTTCAAGGATGGACATGTGATATCAGCTATACCAATAAGACTGTATCTCCAACTTTTGCTAAAAGTACCACCTGGATTGTCTAATTGGTAAGTAAACCTAGATCAGTTGACATCATTGTTCAGAAAAAAGCAAAGTCAAGACACGGAGACAGAAAAGGTCTTGGCACCATTATTTGAGCACCTGGATCGAGCTTTACCTGATGTCATTTACATACGTCCTTTCCATCTGTATCAGCAAATACATTCACTTTTCTCGAACCAGCTTGAGCTAGTTTTCTGCCATGAGATTAAGAGTCATGACTCATCACTTTGTCTGGAAAGACTGTCACAGCTGCTTGGCACCATCAGACTCAGCAATTTTTTTTTTTCTTTTGCCTCCTCAGCTTCCTCTATACAAACTATGCAAATTATTTTCTCTCTGGCTTTGCTCACTCGCTCCACCAATCTGAGATGCCCTCTGAGTCCCTCCTTCATTGTCTTTTCACAGCCCATCCTAATTCCCAGTCTCAAAAAGCTATTCTGATCTTCTCTAACTCCTATTTCAAACGGCCACCACACCACTTGTTGCCATATTCTCCGATGTAATTTACTTGCCAGTTCATTTGTCCATAAATTACATCCCTAGTTACCTTACTGGACCCTAGCATAAAATATTTCTCCATAAGTTCCCATGGTTTTAACACAATGTCAGTTCAAGGCTCCAGCATATCCCATCTGGGGTGCTGATAAAGTCTTGTGACTGAACTATCCATCCACACACCAGCCCTTTTAGCCTGTTCTGCCCTCATCTGATACACGCCCCTGCTGAAAACTCTTCAGTGCATTTTGGATGTTCTGAGGATTTTTTCCAAACTTCTTAAATGGCCTACACAGCTCTACATGGTCCCTGTCAAGCTCTCTACCTGCCTTTCCCATCCCTATTCCTGCCTTCTCTCTGCTCTGCTCAGGATTTTCAATCTCTCCTTCCTACCATCATCCCTCCAGCTTGAGATCGGACATGCCTGCCCCCTTTTCCCTTCACACTTGCTCCTCTTTTCCTTTCCTAATTAACTCTTGTTTGTTCTTTAGATCTCAGCACAATCTTCACTCCCTTGGGAAAACTTCTGTTTCCCCATGGATTAAAGTACGTTTCCTCTGATTATCAGTATAAGTGCTCATGTCTCTATGACCTTTCTTTCACTGCATTTATAAAATTTTTCATTATATATAATACACGAATATGCATATATAGGATTGTTTTGTTAATGCCTCCGTCCCTGAACACAAACCCTGCACAACTAAGAAACATGACCGTCTCCTCTGTTAACCCCTGACACTCAACAAACTCAACATCCTAAATGTATAGAAGGTACTTACTGAAAACTGGTGGAAGTGAATGGAACAGTCGCATCATTGGGTTATAATAAATGTGCTGGTTGGATAGAAGGGTAGACGGAAGGAAGGAAGATGGATGGAAGGAAGGGTGAGTGAATGACATCATTGGTGAATGAATTCTTGTCCTCCAGCTATGACTTATGCCTATATTTGGAAAGCTTAACAAAACAATAAAGCTCTTTAGAAATGACTGCCAACTTGCCTGGAAATAGGAACCCCTGGATGAAACACACTGGGCACAGAGCCCTAAACTGTGGGCAGGACAGCCTCCAAGACAGTGACAAGCTTGAGAATGGCAGAGAAGCTCTGAATTGTTGATTGTTTTGCCCTGTGAGTGGCAGGCAACAAACATGCAATTCTTATGCTTAGCACCCCAGTTCTGTAATTGAGCTTCATATTTGCCTTTGGCCAAAAAAAGCAGCTAGGTAGAGACGATTTATATAACCAGAGAAGCTTTTTTTGGTGTAGGTTTCTAAAGAACTGGAGTAATATTTTATTAACACAAGTTTTCTTTGTGTGAAAACTAGCAGGCTTTCCCAGATTTGGGATATTTTTAAGCTACCTTATAATGTCCTGTCTCCACCCAGGTAGTCAAGCTATGGCAAAAATAAAGTCTACAGACTGACAAGAGATTTTATTCGTACAAATCATATCGCCTACCGTTTTACACATGGATGATAAAGATTTTGGTGATTTTAAATAAGTTTTCAGTTACCGAGACAAAATGGAATGTAAGAAGGTTGATAAGGAACATAAATTAGCAGTTAAGGACAGTGGCAGGCACTTACCCGGGAGCTTTATATAGACTGTCACATCATGGAATCGGCACTGCAGTCCTAGAGGCTGATATTATTTTATCCACTTGAGACATAAGGAAGGGAAGGTGTGGAGAGAGGTTCAGAGGCCTCTCCAAGGACGTTCAGTAAGCAAGCAGCAGAGGAGGGACTTACACCCACATCAGCCTTTCTGGCTCAGGGGTGAAGAATTTGCCTACCAAGCAGGGGAGTCTGGTTTAACCCCTGGGTCAGGAAGATCCCCTGGAGAAGGATATGGCAACCCACTCCAGTGTTCTTGCCTGGGAAATCCCATGGACAGAGGAGCCTGGCGGGCTACAGTCCATGGGGTCACAAAAGAGTCGGACACGACTGAGCGACTAAACAACACCAACAATCAATCTGTTTGCCTGAGACTGAGGGGTTTTCCTGGACATGGGGACTTTCAGTACTAAAACAAGGACTGTCCCAGGCAGATTGGAACAGTTGGTCAGATGTACGTATGGATTTATAATACCATCTCAACGCTGTCATAGTAAAACTGTTTCATTATATGGATTTGTTATAATTCATCTAAACTGTCCATCACTAATGAAAATTTAGATTGCTTCTAATTATAAGCCATTGTTTCTATTACAAACCATCTGTGATGAACATCTTTGCACATATATCTCTGAACACTTGACAATTATCTGCCTAGGACACATCTCTGGAAATAAAGTTGCTGAGTCAAAGGGTGCATCTATGTTGCATTTTGGTTCATGCTACAAAATTGTCCTATTTAAACATTTTATTCATTTGCAGTTTTGACCATTTGAACATGAGACATTTTCCTCATATCCTTATCAAATCTGAGTTTTGTCAACCTTAATAAATCTTTTCCAATTGGATAGACAATTTAGTTGAAATCCTTAATGCATTTTGTGGACAGGACATTATTATTTCTCTATTTAAAAAATCAAATGCTTGATTACTGAAATATAATTTAATAACCAGTTTTTAATCAGCCTTTCAGAGATATAATTCACATATCATAAAAGCCATCTGTTTTAAGAGTACAAGTTGAACTGGGACTTCCCTGGTGGCCCAGTGGTAGAGAGTCTGCCTGCCGATGCAGAGGGCGGGGGTTCGATTTGCGGTCGGGGAGGATTCCACCTGCCTCAGGGCAGCTGGGCCTGAACCACAGCTATCGAACCCACCCCTGGAGCCCGCGCTCCGTGACGAGAAGCCATGGCGGTGAGAGCTGCCGCAGCCAGAGGAAGCCTGTGTGCAGGGCAGGACCCAGAGCGGCCACAGACAAACATGCTTGTTTTCAAGAGATGCAGGATTTTAATGTGTCTATGGAGTTGTCAGCCATCACCATCATCTAAAAGTTTAGAAAATTTCCATCATCCTAACAAGAAATTGTGTGGTCGTTTAGAGGCATTCCCTGTTCTCACCCCAGCCTTATGGAACCACAAACCTTCCTGTTTCTGACTGCCTATTGCAGAATTTAAATCGCTGACCGTAGCGTAGGGTGACTGAGCATGCTGTTTTTGCCAGCACTGAGGGATTTCCAGGGCATGGAATATTCTCTGCTAAACCAGGGCAGTCCCAGGAAAACTAGGACAAGTTGGTTACTCAACTGTGGTGTTTTCATAAACCAAACTTTTCCAGTCTCCCTTCCCCTTCTCACATTTCATTTGACCTCTGCTTACTGGTGTAGCTTGCTTTGGTGAATTGGGGCAAAAGCATCTTGCAAAAGGAGACCCTCTATAAATCAAGGTCTGTACAACATTCTGATTTGAAGAGATTCCGGAAAGAAAGCAAAGAGTCCCTTCCAATTACGCAGCATCCCCGGGCCCAAGGATGACCGGGGTTACTTGACGTCCCTCACACACAGCCCATCGCTACCAGCTGCGGTGTTGAGAAAGGGTCAGGCTCAGCTGCCCCAGAAATGAGGTGCGCTGGACGCGGGAGAAGTAACCGAGCCTCAGATGCGCTGCAGACTGCTGGTGTCTCCCCTGCACCCTCACCACACCTCGGGAGGTGGGCCCGGGAGTCCCACTTTACAAATGAGGAAACTCAGCCCCAGAGAAAAGCATTTGTCCAGACACAGCTCTGACAGCTCCAGGTCAGAGGCAGAATTCAAACCCAAGCCTCAGCCCATCACCCAAGCCTGACTCCCTTCAGTGACCCGTGTGGCCTCCCGGGACCAGGGAGAGACTGAGAATGTAATTCAGAACACAGGCAGAAAGGCACTCTCCAAGTTCACATCCCTCTCCCCCAAACACAGAAACTTAAAAACGCTGTGGGTTGGTTGGTATATTTTTCCCCTCCAAAATGTCTTCTCTCCAGTGAAAAAGTATTAAGCTGAAGTGGGGGAGGAGTAGGTTGGAGAGCTAGAGATGGATGTGCAGGTAATAGGGAAACCAATGTAATGCAGAGTGAAATCAATTTAAAATTTTGCTAAAACTTTTTATGCTTGCATATTTTACACTTACAGCATACCTTTAGTCTTATTTACAGTTTTGATTAAATCTATACTTCAGTACTTTACATCGTGTATAAAAATATCATTTTATATAAATATTTTTCTGGGAGATCTGTAAAAGTGTCTCATGTAATTGATATGACATTTCAAAATACAGAGTCAGTGTTTCATAATCAGATTCATGTCCTGGGCTCACGATAGAAAGCACCCCACATCTTTATTTACTAGTCTTTAATTATCTCATTATCCTTAGTTGTGAGTATCTCTGATTTACTCAGACAGGAGATCTGGGGAGTAATATATTTGAAGCTACTGGATAATTTCCATTTATCTTTGCCTAAAACCTTTCTCCTTCTTGGTATAATGGCAGGACAGAGAGAAAAACCTCAGCTTGTCCTCAGACTACCGATGGATACCGATCCTTCTACATGTCGATCTACAGAGAAAACTTGCTGGGCCGTAAAGTTGAAACATGCAGCCAATGTCAGGACTTGCATATTTAAACCCAGACTACTGCAAATAAACACAAAGAAATTGAATACTTTAGACTTAATGTTTCCAGATTTCACTGGTAACTATTGCAGTTACAGAGGTGGTATGTGGAAAGCCACTTGAACATGGCTTGTACCGACTTTGTCCACAGCTGACAAGGAGGAATTGAGTCTTCTGACCACTCACAACTTGCCTTTCCTCAAACTGCATGTTGTCATCTTTCAAATGCTCTATTACATGGGTAGATTAATAGAAGATAGCACCTTTCTATTCTTCAAAGCCACCAAGTTTGTGGTTAGTCTTTACAGCAGCAATCGGGAACAATTGGTCTGACTGGCCCAACGGTGGCCAGTGACAGATGATCAGATTTGTGTTTGGAGAAGATTTCTCTAGCAATGCTTGGCATGAAATCAGAGAAATATGTTGGGAAACTGCTGCAAAAGTTCGAATAAGAGATGATGGTAGATTGGACCAGGAAGTTGGTGATGGATTTACAGCGGGGTTTCTCAACCTTAGTATACTGACGTCTGTATAAGAATTTTATTTTTGTGCCTGCAGGGACCTGACCTGTACTCTGTAGGATAAAGTTAGCAGCTTTCTTGGCCTACACCTACTAGATGCTTATAGCGCCTCCCCCCCCAGTATAACAACCAAAACTGTCCCTGGAAATGGATGAATATTCTCCAGAGGGCAAAACTGTCCTGGTAGTTGAGGATTTCTGAGTTGGAAAAAACTGGACAGAATGCAGGGTTATATAAATATGTAGGACTAATTGCTTGACATATGTTTTCAAAAATAAATATCAACATTTTTATCAAATTCTATTTTTTCAAAAGTTCTAGAATCATTATCCAAGAGGTGATCCAGAACTTTCATCCTCTGATCTATCTTACTGCTCATTTACTCCTTTTTTTAAATGTTCGTGTATTTGTTTTTGGCCGCACTGGTTCTTTGTTGCTGCGCAGACTCTCTTGGGCCGTGCTGAGCGGGGAGCGCGCTCCGGTGCACAGGCTCCTCACTGTGGGGCTCCTCCCGTGCAGGGAACCGGCTCCGGGCTCACGAGCCTCAGCAGCTGCAGCGCACGGGCCTAGCTGCCCCGTGGCCTGTGGGGTCTTACCCAACCAGGGGTTGGATGTGCGTCCCCTGCCTTGGCAGGTGGATTCCTAGCCACTGGACCACAGGAAGTCCCTCATCATCTACTCTTGCCCTCGGCAACTGGCAAAACTTGCTGTTGTCATTTCTTGCTGTTGTCAAAACTTGCTGTTGTCATTTCTTCAGCTGCAGGGTGGGTTCACACCCAAGGGTGGGCTTCTCCAGAGCAGTAGCATGGAGGCTCATAGGAGACCCTGTGAAGAGCCCCAAAACACAGCTCCCGGGGAAAAAGAACTTTGCAGGCTCCGATCAAGCATGCTCTTCTCCTTGGTTTTTCTTTTTCAAATAGCTTTATTGAGATGTAATTCACATATCATAAAATCCACCCTTTTGAAGCACACAATTCAGTGGTTTTTAGTGTCGTCACAAGGCTGTGCATCCATCACCACTATCCAATTCAGGAACAGTTTTATCACCTCAAAAAGAAATCTCATTCCCCTCACTCCCTCCCCCCAGCCCCCAGAAACCACTAATCTCCTTTCTGTCTGTATAGATTTGCCAGTTCTGGACATTTTATATAAACAGAATGTTCTGGACATTTTATATAAATGGATGCATACAACATGTGGTCTTTTGTGTCTGGCTTCCTTCATTTAGCATAATGTTTTCAAGGTTCATCCATGTTGGAGCTGAATCAGTACTTCCTTTTCACAGCAGAACAATAATCCCGTCGCACAGACGGACCACACCTGCTTGTCCCTTGGTCAGCTGATGGGTGTGCAGATTGTTTCCGCCTCCCTTTCATTCTTGCTGGTGAGACTGTCCCTAAAACGACTGTGTGGAATAAGTCCCTTCACGGTGCAAACTAAAACTTTCCAGCCTAACTGATGTCTGGAGTAAAAGAATAACTGATTCTTTTATTAATCTGATATTCATTAAGACCCTAATGTTTCAGGACTCTGTGTAACACACTGGGGATGCTATGGTAAACAAAACCAAGACCTTATTCTCAGGGATATTTCATTCATTTCATATTTCATGTCCTCAGGGAGGACACAGGTAATGAACAAACTGGGCAAGATACAAACTCATGTATCCAACCCTCTGTTGAACATTTGCACATGCAGGCAATTCACTAGGACTGGGTAGACACGAATGGAGAAGCAACAGAACATAGCTGTCTTCCATTCATGTGTCCCCTGGGAAAGTTCAGACACCACATGTGACCACACCAGTTCTAACACTGCTTACTCCAAGTACATTCTACTTTTAAAGCAAAGGGTCTGGTTACCAGTAGATCAAGACAAGGAAGTGGAAATAAGTGGTTTGTTTTCAGCTGCCAAACTGCTCACCTGGAAAGGGCATATAGTCTAGTCAAGGCGGGCTTCCCAGGTGGCTCAGGGGTAAAGAATCTTCTGCTAATGCAGAAGCTGCAAGAGACACAGGTTTGACCTCTGGGTCAGGAAGACACCCTGGAGAAGGGAATAGCAACCCACTCCAGTATTCTTGCCTGGAGAATCTCATGAACAGAGGAACCTTGTGGGCTACAATCCCTGGGGTCACAATAGTCGGATATGACTGAGCGCCTGAGCACGGACACGTGCTGTAATTAAGTTCTGAGCTAGAATCTTTAGAAGAAGATGGTAGAGGAAAGTCAGAAAGCAGAAAGGACTTCGGCAGTGGGGGACACTTTGAACTGGACCCTAAAGGGCACTAGAGTCTGGAGATGGGAGAAGAGGGAGGAGGGAGCCCTCATGGACGCAGCACCACCACTCTTCGTCACCACCACTGTGCCTGGACCAGGGTTCCTTCCACCTGGCTCCTCGTCTCGATTAGATCCCATCCCCACTGTGGCATCTAGGCCCTCCCGTCCGCCTCCAAGGCTTCCAGCTCCCAAAGCAAGTTTCCTCCTTGACATATTTGGGCTTTGAGGCCACACTTGCTCCTCATCCTCTTGTTGAGTGTCCCAGAAACGAGCAGCCTGGGTGCCTTCGTGTTTGGTCTCAGCCTCACCTGGTCCTTTGTGAATGAGAAGCAGGTAGCCCTGCCTGTGTCTGAGACGACCTGCAAACACACCCCACCTGCGGGCTGGTGGCCCTGGGATGGGGGATGCGCGGTGATGGAGGGCCCAGGTGTCCTTCAGCAACCCCCTCCTCCACTTTGCCTTAACTCCTCTTTGAGATCCAGGTCCTAGACAGTCACTCATCGGCCAAGGTGGGACACTGTGCCTCCCACGCCCCGCGGTGCCCCCGTGCAGGCCCCAGCATCTGGCACACCCCCCTGGGCGGAGGCACCTCGGCGGTTAGGTGCGTGGTCTCTGGAGATGCGCTGCTTGGGTCTGGGTCCTGCCCAGCTCCTTCAGCCTTGCAAGCTTGTGCCAGTTGCCAACCTCTGTGCCTCAGTTTCCTGGTCTGTAAAATGGGGCAGCATTAGAACATACGTTGCTGTTACATTCCTCCGGGATTGGCCAGAGGCTTGAAGGAGAGGAGATAAGGACAGCGCTAGAATGTCAGAGCTTATTCTTGTCCTTAACCACAGTCTACTCGGGCGGGGAGCCGGTTTTTGAGGACACAACAGACTCTTTTCCCTTTAATATAACCGCGCCCTTATGCCATAAAGCCACTGAGTCTTTTTTACTGTTACTATGGACTGTGCCGGCCTTCGTTGCTGCGTGGCCTTCCCAGCTGCGGAGGGTGGGGGCTACTCTCTGCTGCGGAGCCAGGGCCCCAGGGCTCACCAGCCTCTGGAGTTGGGGCTCAGTGGCTGTGGCCCATGGGCTCCGCTGCTCCGCGGCAGGTGGGATCTTCCCAGCTCAGGGCTCGAACCCGAGCCTCCCTCATCAGCAGGCAAATTCTTTAACACGGAGCCACCGGAGCAGCCCCATGGTAGACTCAATCAAATATTCACTGACTCTTCCTTCCATGAGGCTGAAGGGACTGTGGTGTTAGAAGCAGGATTTTCAAGTATTCTCTAGGAATTTCTTGAGGGGAATAATGAAGAAAGAAGTAAATTCTTAGGGAAAAAAGAAAGGAGAAGAGAAAAATCTCTCGGGTTTCCAGAAATGATCTTTACCAACGTTAGCAAGTTCACCAGTCTTTAAGACGGTCAAGTTCAAAGCAGCTATGCAATACAGGGCAGCCTCTAAATACCATTCAAATAATTTGTCTTATTTTATTTCAAGTCAACCTGAAGTGAAAAAACATTTTTATACAAAGCATAGCAATTTATGCAGCAACCACTCCATAATGAGCTGGTTCAATAACACATAATTATATGGAAAGTACTTAAATACTAACTATGTACTTTTAAAAATGTTGCAAAAGTAGGTTCATAATTAAATTATAATTACAAGTAAAAATCGAGACAATGATTATTCCCTGAGAAATCGGCACATTTTTATTTCCAGGGTTGAGTGCAATTTCTCTCACACTCTGATTCATTTCTTTTGTTGGTAGCTCCACTCTGATCCAATTCGTTTTGCATGATGAATTTTAAATTTAAAATTAACTGAAATTATCTTGCAGATTACTAATTACCACATACAATGATTTCAATAGAATACCTGGGTTGCCATTAAAAAGTAGTTTGTGAGCGTATAAGTTTGAAATTGTGAAAGATTTATAGTGAGATGAGGGAGATTGTTGGCAGATCATTGAATACGAACTGAGCTATTGACAGATCTTGAGAAAGTTTTCAAACAAGCTCTGAGCTGCTTGTGGGGAGAGGTTATACAGCTGTCAATGTGGCAGAGCTATAAAACCTTTCCAGAACTTTCTGTCACTTGGAGTTGGTCCTTTTGCAAGTGAAAGAAACATATTTGAATTAACCACAGGAAAGAGAATGGTTGACTCATTCATCCATTCATTCAACAAAGCTGAAGCATAGCTTCGCCGAAAGCCTGGCAGGGCGCACAGCCTGAAGCCCTGTCCCCAGGGTCTAACTTCCTCTCTCCCCAGCCACCAGCCCGGCTGTCCTGTCTGTCTCTTCTCCCAGCCAGGTTCCTCCGCGTGGTGGACCGCGGCTGCCTGCAGCTCGAGACTCCTGGCCTCAGAGCTGAGGGTGCCAGGGGAAGATCATCTCGTGGATTCAGAGGATGCCGAGCTCTGTGGCACCCAGGCGAATGCTGTACTCCAGCCGAATCTGGGTTCCCTGCCCTTCTGGGGAGGATAGCAGGAGGATGCACACACACACGCACAAACAGGGGCTGAGAGTCCCGAAGGAAAATCCAACTCCTGCTTCCAGAAGAAACGGGAAGAGACACCTGCAGGCCAAAAGCTCTCGATGAGCAACCAGCTGATCAGACTTGGTCCCCGTCCCTCTTCCCCTGCCTCTTGATTAAATGAACTTCCATCTCTGCTCAGTCAGTCCTAACCCCAGAATGAGTCTTTCTGTGATTCGCTCAAATCCACGCATTTTGGCCAACATATGCTTTAAACAGGCTTCCCTGGTTGCTCAGGGGTAAAGAGCAATGGTCTGCCAATGCAGGCGACGTGGGCTTGATCCCTGATCTGGGACAATCCCACATGCTGTGGAGCAACAAAGTCGCTGCACCTTAGCTCCTGAGCCCGAGCTCCAGAGTCGGGGAGCCTCGGCTTCTGAGTCCACACGCTGGAGAGCCGGAGCTCCGCCGCTAGAGGAGCCTCTGCAGTGAGATGTGGGCACCACGACCAGGATGGCTCAACGGCCCCCTTCATATCCCGTTTGTGGGCCTTGCAACTGCAGCGGAGTAGGTGTTAGGGTCCTAGATTACAGATGAGGCACCAAAAGCTCAGGGAGATTAAGGAAGTCATCCAGCATCCCCGAGCAAGACCCTCACTGAGGCCACAGTTATTATTTATTCAGTTAACAATCCTCTGTGTTTGTGGCCTCATTTTCTGATAGAACTGCTGGCTGTCCCGGTTTGCCTGGGAAGAGGGTCCCAGCACGTGGCACTTTCAGTGCTCAAACCAAAAGACCTGGACAAACCAGGGCAAGCTGGGCATTCTGTTCACTCTTAGCTACTTGGGGCCTAAGGTCACTCGGTTAACTAAGCGTGGTCTTAAATTCCGGCCTACGTTTGTCAGCTCCTACAGCCTGTGCCTATATAATCAGCCCACAGCTTCACAGCTGATGGTTCGTTTGTAATTATAAAAACAAGGTCTCTGAATATGGTATGACATCCCTTATATGGGGAATCTGAAAAGAAATGATACAAATGAACTTACTTACAAAACAGAAAGAGACTCAGACTAGAGAGTGAGCCTACGGTTGGTGGGGGGAAGGGACAGTTAGGGAGTTTCCTATGGTTGGTGGGGGGGAGTTTGGGAAGGTCATGTACACACCGCTATATTTAAAATGGATAACCGACAAGGACCTAAGGATAGCACAGGGGACTCTGCTCGGTGTTATGTGGCAGCCTGGATGGAAGGGGATTTGGGGAAGAATGGATACATGCATCTGTATGGCTGAGTCCCTTCACCGTTCATCTGAAACTACTACAACCATTCTTAATCGGCTGTACTCTAATACAAACTAAAAAGTTTAAAGTTTGAAAAATAAATAAAAATACCCGCAAAAAAATACACAAAAAAATGGGGTCTCTGAAACTTGGATTCTTCATCACCACCATAACTAGACACTGAATCTTTTGTTCCAGAGAAGAACTCCAACCGGGAAATTTTCCCAAGTTTTCACTTTGGAGTTAAAACGATTTTGATATTTCTTTTCATAAGAAGGATTATATACTTTTGTGCGATTCTAAACCTCCCTTCTTTAGAGCCAATGTCCTGACACTCACCTATATTCTCAAAAGATATCAACTACTGCAAATATAGGTTTGCCACAATAAAGTATCAAACTCCAATGTAATTAGACTAAAGCAAAGTACTAAGTCACCCTCAACTGCTTCTCTACAACCTGATGAGGTACAAAACTACTCTGAAGCAACTTTACTTATGATGATTAACCAATCTGTTCATTTGTTTCCAGTTTTATTCAAATTTCAATGCACTCACTACATGCCTTAGCCCAAAGAGCAAATGACAGTATTAATGAGCGGATAATTCCTACAATTTAGGGGTAATTGTACAAACAAATCGGAATGTCTGCTAAATTTCTGCTAATGTTCAAACACACTTCTTCAGACTTATCAAAACAGCAAATCAAGTTACCACTTAAAAAGTAGTTCAGTTCAAACAGCCCGACTGATCAGAATATTCATTCACTGTGAAGAGTAACACTCAGTGAAACAGCTTTTAATCACTTCTAGGACACTCTAACCTCAGGGGGGTTCTGGTCAAGAGATGTCTTTGTTATGAATCCATGAGATCACTGAGCTTCCCAATTGAATCTGAAATCCATTTCCTGCAGGAGGCTGTCTGAAGATCAAAAGCCAGGTAATGTCCTCAGCCAAGAACACTTAGCAGCGGTGCTTCTGTCAGGTTTGTCTTAAGGGATACGTTCAGTCCTTATTAGGGTCCTCCCTGTGGTTCAGACAGTAAAGAGTCTGCCTGCTAAGGTAGGAGACCTAGGTTCAATCCCTGGGTTGGGAAGACCCCCTGGAGAAGGGAATGGCTACCCACTCCAGTATTCTTGCCTGGGAAATCCCATGGACAGAGGAGCCTGGTGGGCTATGATGGGAGTCACAAAGAGTCAGACACAACTGAGCAACTAACACTTTCATTTTCAGTCTGTATTAAAATCACTTGGGTATTTCGGGAGGGGGGCAGTTCTAAGTGCTCAGAAACCTCTAAGCAAGATAGACCCACTGGTCAAGATCACGACAAGGAACCAGACCCAACCAACAGGTTCAGGAGCAGATGTACTAAATAGGTTTATAAAATAATTACAGAGATGATGACAAAATTTATACTTATTAAACAGTTAACTAAGAAAATTTTAAAATAAAAAGCTACATGCCAAACACTGAGCCAAGTAGTGTTAATGAAAAAAGAATAATCAATAGTCAACCTAAGAAAGAAATGAAAATTGTATTCCAGTCAACCTGAGGATTATATCTGGGAGACAGTCTTTCAGAAAGCTGAGTTCCACCTGTTAGAGGTCATAGTTTTATATAAGTTTTGAGACAAATTTTCTTTATTAAGTGATGTATTGACAATTTACAACATAGATCTACACTTACAAGTCAAGGTGGGATTCAAGGGTCTTCATGACCCCGAACAAGAGTAAGAAGGAAGGTATCTTCTAAGAAGCTGTGACCCTTTATGAGATTAAGAAGGAATATTGTCTCCTAAGGAGGCCTGATGAGTGCAGGGGCACTAATCCCTGTTCCAAATGGGCAGAGACAATTTTTATGCTTAATTTTTTGTCTTGCCATAAAATATGAATAAAACTTTATTGTAACACAGCCACGCCCAATCGCATATGCATTGCCTATACCCACTTTCCCAGGCTGACAGCAGGGTTGAATAGTTGAGATAGGGACCATCTCGTTTACAGAGCCTGAACTATTTACCAGATAGCCCTTTACAAGAAAGCTTTCCAGCCCCTAGAATAGACACAGGAGGCCCAGAAGAGAAGACATACATGGATAGTTACAAACTGGTTCCAGTTCTATAGAGGAAAAGAGACATTATGAGAAATTATTCACACATCAGTAATATAGTTTGTTTAATGCAGAGATCTATGTCTTTAAGGCCAGGGAGGGCATCTCTCAAAAGGGAGACTGGGGTCTTTCAGAAGATGCTTCTTTTCCAGCTTCCTCTCCCACTGCCCCAGGGAAGCTTCGTCCACACGAGTCTGTCTGAGCCCCTGTGCCTTTCCTCACTGCTTGCCATGAGTTCTCACCGAACTCCAGGGATGATGACCTGGTGATTTGCTTTCCGACTTCTCTTTCCTCTCTTGGCTTCTTCAGCTTGGTATCTTTTCTGCTGCTGATTCAGAATCTCAGTTCAGCAGGACCCTGACCCCAGTTCCAGTCTCTGCACTAGGCTTTGGTCTCAGCCTAAGAACGCGCTCATTCCTAGCTTGGTCTCCCCTCCCCAGCCTGCTGCCGATCTCTCAGACGACCCCTGTTCCGTAAAGAGTGACATCCAACGTCAGTCACATGGATGCAATCTTAAATCTTTAAAAGAAGTTTAAATTTCATAGATAATATATGAGTTCATTCTGCTCATAAAAGTTCAAACATTGCAGATGAAGCTGAACCACTTCCAGCCCCATTCGTTCACCCAGCACCCAGCAGAGTGCAAGAGACGCCAGAGTCTGGACACAAAGCGCTGGTCCTCGACAGGCAGGCACGTTCTTCCAGAGACTGCTGATGAGACAGGAGGGCGTCCTGACAGTTTCCATTAACATTTAAAATTTACAGATTGTATGTCTCAGCAAACCCACTACTTGAGATTTAACCTAAAAAATACTCGAAGGGGCATACACACAGAGGAGCACTGTGCAGTGTTTGTGGCAGTTACAATAAACAACTTTCATATAATTATAAAAGGTGGCATAAATTAATGGCATTTGCAAGATATAAGCTATTGATCCTTATTTCCCAAACCTTTTCTTGATCATTATTCTTTTCACCAAAATCATCCATATTCAATGATGAGGTAAATGCATTAAGTGAGGTAGGAGAAAGATTCAGAGGAGGAGATAAGTGGAGAATCCTGAAATATTTCTCTTGCCCAGGAGAGGTGTGCAGGGCAGAGACAAGAGGCTCAAAGGGATCACGTTGAACAGTAACAGAGGACATGGCTTGAAAGCTAGGTTGAGGAAGAATAAAAAATTTACATGAAGGTGTTTGTATATTGTTTATTAGCAAGATGGAGTTGCTAAGGACTTATGAATCAGGCTGTGCTATAAATCCTATGCTTCAAGAAGATTAATCTGGCACAATGGTGAGGAGAGAGAGACAAAGACCATTCGGAAGTTCTCTATTAAAACAGCCAGAGCATGACGTGATAAGGCTTAAACTTGCTGGCAGAAAGAAAGGAAGTCTGAGCTGGAGATTGCTAAGAGAACCCCTCCCCTCTCCACTCTGCATTCCAATCACAAGTCTGTATTGTTCCTTCAGGGTACACAGAGCCCTTCCCTCCCTCTTTTGGAATGGGTCCATCCTACATCCCTTCCACTCTGCTCAAACTTTGCTGCACTCAACATGAAGCTGCTGTGCAATGAATATTATGATGCCTGAAAAATATTCTCAACAGCTCCAGAGCCAAAGTAAGTTAGTGATTCAGAGCAGGGGGCATTAAGGTTAATTACCTAATAATTTACTACAGTGAACGCATGCATAGACATTTTGATTTTTACTAACTGTAGAGTTACACAAAATAAACAACACTTGGTTTCACATCCCAGCATGGAAACCCATCAAGGGGAAGCTTTCCTGCGATTTAAAGCTCCTGGCTTTACCCTTGAGCGCAGGTCACTTGCTGAGAAGTCAAAAAGACCGATAGTAATGTCTTGGTTTTAGTAAAGATTTCCCTGATACGACTGTGTGCTGGCCTTTGCTGTGTGCCATTCAGGGAAACCAGGCACTGCCAATGCTAATGGGGTTTGAACAGTGGCTATTAGCACGGATCACCCTCTGTTTTGGGGCAAGGGAACAGTGTGGGAGTGGAGAAAAGGGGTAGAACGGTAATGCTAAAATGTAGACAGTTAAACCACTGAGAATGCAATCAAATCATGACTCAAAACCCAGCTTCTCCAATTGCTAGCTGAGTGGCCTTGAACAAGTGAATTATCCACTTAAAACATCTGTCTCTTCATCTAACCAAGGACCATTCTACAGAATTATTGTGCGAACTAAATGTGACACTCATATGAGGCATGTGAGAGTTTTGCAAATCCAAGACCTGTTCCCACGCCTCCTGATCTTCTCTCAGGCCTTCCCCCTCTCAGTCCAAGTGATTAGACTGGGTCCTGACTACCTGTCTCCAATTTCAAGGACAGATGCTTGACCTTGGTCTGGCTAATCGAAATAACCCATCTCTTGACAACAGTCAACCAGTTTAAGGATGGACACATTACCTGATGCAGAGAAATCAGGTCAAATAAGGCTCAACTCCAGTTATTTTACTTTTCAGGAAATGAGGGATGCTCACCAGTTTAAGTTACTAAAAGAATAGGACATCATCTCAGAACATGTGGCAGCCACATCTCTACCCCCAGAAGCGAACCTAATGAAGGAGAAGGCCTACCAGAGACACGCAGACCAAAACCCTCAAGGGAGGAAGATGGGGCCTGACGACACTGTTGAAGCTCCTGGCCCCAATCATACCTGAAGCTGAACTATATTGGAATGATTTATGAGCCAACAAATTCTCTTTTTTCTCTTGAAAAGTTTAGGCAAGTCTTTTGGATCTTGCAACCTAGAGTAGTACCTTAAGTAAAGCTTTAACATACTTCGTGGTAAACAGAGGCACTTAAAAACTACTTATTATTTTGGACCTTGATTTGGAAGGCTCCACAAATCTCTCTTTTCTCAAGACATGTTTCTTTTCCAAATCACCAGAAATTCAAGGAAAGGGGATCCATTTCCTAGTTTCTGTCCAAAATTTTAAAAAACAGTTTCTGATTTGGATCTCTTCGAACTAACAGAAAGGTCCAGAGAAGTTTAAAGCAGTAGCAGTTCTGAGCGGGTTCAGGGCTGAGGGATAAAAAGAAACCAAGGGTTTTGGCCTTTGGTCAGATACCTGGAGGCCACTCTGTCCTTAACACTTACTGGTAGACAACCTAATCCCCTTGAGGCCAGGGACTGTTTTTCATACCATCACAGGACAAAGTTTTGCATATTTGGTATTCTTACCTTTTGAAGCTCATTCATGATGTTGGATCTGTGATAACCACAGGTCACACGCCATCTGATCAGGGTATTATTCAGAGCTCCGCTTTCCAGGTAAGAAAGCCATAGCTGTAAGAGATGACATGACACAAGAAAGTGTCATGGCCCATCCTTCAGGAAAGAGCAAGGATCTGAAACCAGGACCTAGAGTATGCCCCCAAGTCCCTTCTTCTCCATAACTATCAGCAGTTGTCTCAGACCATCATGGCGGTGCATGGTGCAGCGGGTCAGCTCTGATCCCTCGCTTCAAGTACAGCTCACTGTGCCCCTTGAGACAGCTGTTTACCTGAGAATTCTCCTCTCCCTCAACCCTGACATAAACACGACTACAGACCCCATTTCACTAACGACTGGAGATTTAGACGAGACAGTGGGTACACCTAACACACTAACTCCAAGCCCAGAACAAAGGAAGAGTCTGGCAAGTGCTTGCTAAGGCTGGATCTGCAGGCACAAATCACACTCTTCCTAGAAACAGTGTTGACTGGAAAGTTCTTCCTGGAAGACTCGTGTGGATCACAAGGCATGTCAAGGATGCTCCCAGCAGCCTGTCTGTATGAACAGAGTCAGAAACAGTCCGAAGATCTGCCAGTAGGCAGGCGTGGCAGAGGAAAGTGCATCCCGCAACACAGAATTCTGCCTAACAATTCAAAAAATGCCGTGCAATTCATTATGCCCTGACACAGCAAGGAATGTAAGACATATTTTGGGCAGAAAAAAAAATGTGACAACGATATGCGTAAAAGAATAAGCCAGGGGGACTTCCCTGGTGTCCCGTGGCTGACAGTTCATGTTCCAGTGCAGGGGGCACAGATTCGATCCCTGGTTGGGGGCTTAGATCCCTCGTGGCCCAAATTACAAAAACAGTAGCTCTACTGTCACAAATTCAATCAGGCCTTTGAAAACGGTCCACATTAAAAGTAAAAATGTCTAAAAAATAAAAGAATAAACCAGTGTATGTTTCCAAGGATACATGCATCTCTTTCCAAAGAAGACACATGTGAATGCTCTTGAAAAAAAGGCTAAAGAACACATGAAACCCGCGGGTTGAGGACTGAATTGAGTGCAGAGGTCAGGAAAGAAACTAGCCACGTCTACGACGTTTTCATCTCTAACAGTGAAAAGCTGGTCATGAATTACTGATGTGGTTACAAATTAACAGCAAGGAAACACTGAAGGCAACTGAAAGTAACCTGTTTGATATACTCGGTGCTAAAATAAACAGGAATAAACGGGAAAGACACCTTCACCCACTTCCGGAGGTATAACAAAAGGGTGATAAACAAGCTGATTGCATTTCTCCTTTCTTCCCCCCATCCCTGTAACACTTTTACTCACTCACTTATTTTGCTTTTAACTAGTTGTGTCCCATATACACAGTGCAATTACCTTCCCTCGTGCCATCACTCAGTTGAATGATCTTGCCACATGAAAAACAGGTTTGGCACAATCATTGCATGTTGTTGGGAAATTATCATCAACTTGCTTTTCTCTTCAAAAAAAAATTTTCACAATGACACTGATGAGTTCTGTTGTTTTTTTATCTAATACCTTAACCCAGTTTCAATCCGTAGTCTGCATCAGGTCCTTGAAATGTGACATTAATGGTGGAAATATTCTTAGGAGTTGGAGCATTGCATCCAAAATATGGTTTTGCTGGACTCACCCCACGTGGATAACTGAAGGTCTCCCCCATCACCCCAGCCCACACGGCAGCTCATCCCGTCCCCTTGGCTGACTTCTGCCCATTCTCGTGGCTTTCAAATACCACCTCTCGGCAACACAAATTCATTTCTTTAGTCTAGATCTCTTTTTTCTGAGCTCTAGAATCAGAAAACCAATGTCCCCTTCGACATCTTTCCTTTGATGACTCATCTGCACCTTCAACTTAACATGTCCAAAATGAAGACCAATGTCTCTCCCCCAAATCTCTCCTCTAACTTCTTCTATCTTAGTAAGTGACCCGGCATTCAGAAGGCAGCAATGTGGGCTTCATCCCGGCTCCTCCTTGTCCCCTCCACATCATCCTTCACTGACCTATTGGTGTGATCTCCAAAGTTTCTCCCCAGTCCACCCACTTCCCTTCATCCGCACCATCACCATATAGGAGCTATTACCCCCTCTCACCTGGTCTGGGGCAGAGCCTTCCTCACCTGCTCCCCCCATCTCATCCTCACTCCTCTATTTTTCACAGTGTCACTCTCCTGCTTTTGGTCCTCCAACGGCCCCCCAGTACCCTTAGATCAAAACCCCAACTCCTCACACGCTAGCAGGGCCAGAACCTGTGTGTGTGCGTGCTGAGTCGCTTCAGTTGTGTCCGACTCCATGCGACCCTGTGGACTGTAGCTGCCAGGCTCCTCTGTCCGTGGGGCTCCCCAGGCAGGAACACTGGGGTGGGCTGCCACCAAAGTGGACCTTCCCGACCCAGGGACCAAACCTGTGTCTCCTGCGTCTCCTGCACGGCAGGCAAGTTCTCTACCGAGAGGGCCGCCTGGGAAGCGCAGCCGGAGCCTGCGTAGCTCTGACTTTACATACGCTCCTGCCCCACCGTCAGCACAGGGGCCTCTGGGGTCTCCTAGAGAATAACCTCTTCCTGTCCCATTTCCTCTTCTGGATTTTTGCATCTGTAATTCCTTCTTCCTCTTCGGGTCTTGGTTTTGGTATCACCTCCAAGCAGAACCCTCCTTGACCACCTCTCCAGACTGCTGAAGCAACAGCCTTACTTCCCTCATAGCACAATCCCAAGCTTTAACTGTACCACCCACAAGTTTACTGCCATTACCCACCTCTTCCATGAGAGCAGGAATCATCTCTACCTGTTTACAGTTGTAGACCCACTGCCAACCTCAAGGTCTGACACACAGTTGAGATATAAACAACTTTTTGTGGAATAAATCAATCAGAAACACATTTATGGAATCCGGTGCTATGTGTCCAGCACTTTGAGTTCACAAGAAGACAGAGTATTCTATTAGAAACATGGAATTAAATGCCATAATCTTTGCCATTAAGGATGGTGCATTCTATTTGAAGAGACAGAATCTGTGGAATGTAAAGATTCAATTTAAGTATTGAATTTTATGGTTTTGGTCAAGCTGAATTGACCAAAGAACTTCCAGTGGGACAGGCCAAACAAATGGTTTGCTTATAGATGAAAGGGGTAAAGTTACAGAAGTTGGAGACATGAGACCTGACAAGGTCTGGAACATTCTGAAACAACCCTATGGAGGAGAATGGATGTATAACCTTAGGTCAGAATCAGTTAAAACTACTCAAAACTACCTAGAAGGATGGCCTTCTGGTCCTGAAGTAATGTAAAAATTAAAGAGCCCATTTGTTTGTCAAATAGGAGGACATTTTATTCTCTCTACTACCGTCCATACCAAGGAGTTCTGACAATTTCCCAGGTCAACCCAGAATTGGAATGAGATGGGGAGGGGGGATACGCGAGGGAAACTTTCCTGAGAAACAGGCTGGTACCATCTCTGCCCCTTGTCCAAAGGGTTTTCCACTCCCGCCTTGTCCTTGACAGCTCTAGTCATTTTTGGATCATTAACATTTTTCCATAGTCAGTGACAAATTAGGACTTTGCAAGACAGCTGGTGCCCCACACTAAACCTCGGAAATCTACTAGCTCAGGGCAAACAGATGCTCCTCACTGTTCCTGCCTAGCTCACCTAGGGCTGTAAGTGGTCCAAGGTCCTGGGCGTGTTTGCTTAACAGATGTATCCTAATTCAAATGAACTTGGAAGGGATGGGGGAAAATAAATAAGAAATGCAAATGTTTAGCTACTCAAATTTTTCTATCTTAACAACACACTCCAGGGACTCACAGGGGAAAGAGAAAAGTTTGAACATTGCCTATCAATTTTGAGTTCACAGCTAATTTTTTTTTAATGTGGGCCATTTTTAAAGTATGTATTGAATTTGTTGCAATACTGCTTCTGTTTTAGGTTTTGCTTTTTGGCCATGAGGTACATGGAATCCCAGCTCCCTGACCAGGGATCAAACCTGCATCCCTGCATTGGAAGGTGAAGTCTTAACCACTCGTCCACCAGGGAAGTCCTGAGGCTAATGTTCTTTTCATACTATACCTTCTGGTGATTAGTAAGAATATAGATCAAGAAGTTAAGGGAATGGAGAGAAGGAGGAAATTTGGATTAAGAGAGAAAGTCATAAGTGTGACCTGCTTAAAGGACAATACAGGGCCAAGTTGGATCCATACAGGTAAAACGGGAGAGCGGCAGTTGGTTTGGAAGGCTGAACAAGAGAACTGGACTGAAGCTGTGTCTATAAGTCAAGCGCACTCTTGTGACTCAGACCATTTTTGCTTCCTCAGGTTTATAGGACTATTGGAAATTATCAAACAGGCTAAATTCCATGCCTGTCATTTTCTGGCATGACTGATGGTGAAGAGACAAGAGACAGCTGTACTCAAGCTAAAGATGTGCATGAATCACGGGGAGGGAGGGCTGGAGGCTCCAGCTAGTGGACAAGAGCAGGTGAAAGCCTAGAAAACAATGGCAACCATGGGAAGGAAAGAGAGACACAAGACACTCCCCAGGGGAAAAGTCACTAAGATGCAGTGACTAGATGCGTTTAGGAGGTGCTGGAGATGCGCACACCTGACATCCCCCAAGGCTGTAGGCATAGCAGGTGTGTGTCAGCTGGGAAGTCAAGGGTACACGTCAGGAAAGTCAAGAGGAGAGAGACACAAGCTGGGGGTGGGGGAACATAATGATGGGCTTGTTTCTGTACCTTTTAAGCGTAAGGTACCAGTGGGATGTATAGCTGAAAATGCCCAGTAGGTTATTAGAGATATAGGAGCCAGGTCCAAAGACTGTGTTAAAACAGCACAGGTGAGAAAACTCACCTGAAATACACAGGAACTTCAGTGCTTTGCTAAAATCTCTGAAGCTTATGAATTGTCTGTTCTTGTTCTTTGTGATGCCCTGAATTATAGATATATATTGCTCAAGACTCTTGATTTCTAAGTCTTTCCAAACAAATAACTATGAATGCAAAGAACTGCAGAGTCTGAAAACACTCCTGGATTCTGCCTGGATCCTGGACATTTGTCTCCTATGTTTATGATGCTTGCCATATCTGGGAACCACTGCATGTCCATCCACAGCAATATAGCACCAACACACTGCCATTAATTTCTCATCCCTTTGTAAATCAATAGTAGATTTTTTCACCTAAATAAATTTAATTTACAAAGTAGCACTACTGTAAGTGAAAAAATAGCATCACTGGTTGTAAACAGGATACAACTCAACAAAGAGCTGACGGGCAGAGAGCCACTGCATTCAGCTGCTGCGTAGTAGACATTTGTCATTTTTTCATACCCATCCTCGGAAAGTCCTTCCTTTATGGGAGGGGATATATATATATGTGTGTGTGTGTGTGTGTGTGTGTGTGTGTGTGTGTGTGTGTGTGTGCACATATATATATTTACGGCTGATTCATGTTGTATGGCAGAAATCAACACAACATTGTAAAGCAATTATCTTCCAGTTTAAAAAAGAGAAAAAAAAGAATTGAAAAATTAAAAACAAAAACAAACCCAAGACTCTCATGAAGTATATGCTTTCAGCCACCATACCTGGGACAATTCCAATAAGCTGGACACTGTCGGAATCTATTATGATAAAATATACTTCTTTCACTATTATTCCATTTTCAAGGGAGAGAAAACATCACTGTTCACACCCCACGTTTTAGCACTAAAGTAAGAACCTGAGCTACAGAAGCAGGATGGTGGCACCAGTGGTAAGAACCTGCCAGCCAATGCAGGAGACTTAAGAGATGCAGGTCCGATCCCTGGGTTGGGAAGAAGAGGGCACAGCAGCCCACTCCAGTGTTCTTGCCTGGAGAATCCCCTGCACAGAGAAGCCTGGCGGGCTTCAGTCCATGGGGTCACAAAGAATCAGACACGAAGCCACGTAGCATGCACACATGCACGCAAAATAACTGCAGAAGCAGCCTGTGTAGTTTAAATCCACCCTTTGCCTCTAACAGGTAGTGGCAGCTTGGTCGGCGGTTAACTCTGCTGACCCATTTCCCACCTGTAAAATCTCCATGCTGGTGGAGCCGCCCCTCTGGGTTCTCAGGAGGATTACCAGATCACATACAATCAGAAGCACAGGGTGCCCGGCAAAGCCAGAGGAAGAACGATCAATAGGATCGATGGATCTAAACTCCTTAGTTAGAGGAACAGATACCACGAATGCACATGCAAAGCAATGTTCCTGAACCCCATGCTCCTGGGGACTTGCACTTGGTAGGAACTTAACACGCTTGTTTACTGCCAAACAGGAATCCATTGACTGTAGCAACCAGTTACTGAGCAGCTTTCATATACCAAGAAATACACCCACGCCTGGCATAGACCATAAAGATATTAAAATAAATAACTAAATTCATTCTATGCTTTCAAGTATTCCAAACCTATTTCTAACTCAGGAATCTGTTAAAATTTCAAGAGAGAACTCCCCTGACTTGAAGAGAATCTCACCTTTCCAAAAGGTTAAAAAAAAAAAAAAAAACTGATTTCATTGAGTTCTATCTTTTATACTCACCCAGAAATCATGATTTGTTAATGGCTTGTGATAAAAGTGTACAGCCCATGTCACTGGGACTGTAGAAATCATGCTGACCACACAACAGTCCCTCTATCTCATGTTCAGTCAAAGATCCCCATAACTCATGATAACTCTGTAATGGTTTAACACCCAGGTCTGGAAAGAAAGGCTATTTTCCCGAAACATGTTGCAGCAGCATTCTTCAAAAGTGATTCATTCTTGGTGGGAACTCTTTGGCATGTTAGGGGATCATTCATCAAGACTGTTTACAACAAAGGTCTTTCTCCAAACTCAGGATGTGTGAAAACAGCCCTTAACTCGATAAAAATAATTCTAACCACCCAAACAAGCAGACAGACTCTACACAGTCAGCCGTAGGTCAAAGCAGACAAAGTGAACGTGAAGGGGTTCGTGCAGGGCTCAGGGGAAGCTCTGGTTCTTCAAAGGAGCACATCACTGGCTTGCTCATCACCGCTGAAAATGCTGTCGTTACAGCAGAGTTCCTTCTGCTTTCTGTTCTGAGCCTAATTAAAATGCAAGCTATGAACCCTGCTGTTGGGAGATGGTTCTCCAGGAGTCTCTTGCATTTCTTCCTGGCTTGTGAGCAGAAGCACTGCCTGCCTTTGCAACAAGCTATTTGTTTAAGAATTTTGCACAACAAACAGCCTTGGAAGACAGAAGGGTTGTCTCCTGACACAGAGCGATGGTAGGGTCTGTTTACCGTCCACAGTGATAAAGATAACACCTCCCTCTGGGGAAGAGGGTAGATACTGCCCATTATAAAAGATTTGGGGCTTCCCAAATTTGGGGTCCCTCTCTTAGAGCAAAACCCACACCAGGACACCTGTGCAGGCATCGCCAGCCCTGTTTGTCTCACCCTGCGGGAATCAGAGCTCCGGGAGGCAGCACAAACGCTGACACTGAGACTGTGTGTACCCAGCTGCCCTCTGTCTCCAACCCAAGTCTTGCGTCCTCAACGACATCCAGAAAACCACAGCAGGGCATTTGTTAGCCTGCAAGAAGGGGGAATCTCTGACATCTGCCGTATCATTAATGACGGGGACAGAGGAGAGAGATACAACAGTGAGTGAAGAGTCAATCCCACCAGGGAACTGTGAGTAGGAAAAACATGGGGACCACAGTGAGGTGATGATCGCTCAAGAAAGCAGGCTGGCTTAACCACAAAGCCAAGCAGGCTTGCTTAGCAAAAAACACATACAGAGCATGAGACAGGCCCCCAAACAATAAAACGAGGGTGGCATGAGCCCCACATCCTGCCCAGTGAGCTCAGGGAGTTAATGATCCCTAGGACATGCTGTCTGTACACACAGAAACAATAATTTGTGGACCTGGCTTGACCACATAAGGACAGGAAAACCCCCCTGCCCAAGCTGGAGAAGGAGCTGCTGATGGAAGCACGAGGTCTGCTCAAGAAAGACGAAGACGTGCTCCCCCTCCCCACTCTTCCTCTGACTGCAAAACCATGGCCCCGTAAGTTCCCAGGGCACAGCAACCCCTTGCCTGCTTCAAAAGTCCTGTTCTAATGAATCACTTCTTATCTACCACTTTGCCTTGCGCTGAATTCTTTTCTGTAGTGAGATATAACGGACTAAGGTACTGGAGTTCTTTGGAACCCCTGAAATGACACCAAACTGTTACATTAATATTCTTTTATCACTCGGAATCTTTATCAAAAGGCCCTCTGAAGCCTCCTCATGCTGACACTGTAAATATAACAGCATGCTTGCTATATGGAGATGGCTTCAGAACACGTTCTCTCAAGCCCTCTTTAAGGCGCCCTCTTCCTTCTCCTTCTCTCCTGCAAAGAAACTCAGAGACCCATTGCTCTGTGAAACTCAGCCACCACACACCTGGGAGGTTCCAGAGTGCTGAAGACCCAGAAATCAGAAGAGCTGGTGCAGAAAGAGAAAAATGATAGAGATTATTCCAACATCTTGGCAACTGTGTCAAGAGTCAGCCCTATCAAATATTATTATTTAATTCAGAGTTGAGAGATTCTAAGATTTAGTTTGTGAACGTATCTCTGCTAAGAGTAAAGAATAAAGAACAACTTTAAATCTTTTGTTTAATTTTTCTTAAATTTGAGACCAAACTAATCACCATAATTAATTATCACGCTTAAATAGTCTACTGGAATACTAAGGGTTGGCAAACTATGGCACAGTGACCAAATCCAGGCTGCTGCCCGTTTCTATAGATGAAGTTTTCCTGGAACACCAGCACGTCCGTTCAGTCGTCATTGCTGACGGTTGCTTTTATGCCTCCACAGAAGTAAGTCGTGGAGACCGAGCCTGGATGGCTCACAAAACCTGAAATAGTTACTGTCTGACCCTTCACAGAAGTTTACTGACTCCTGGTAAATCCTAGCTTTCCTTCCAGCAGCCTTGCTGCCTGAGTTATTTTCTTGAATAGCACAGCTGGATCCTTCCTTCCTTCCTGAAGGTCTCTGATGCCTCACAGGATAACCATGTTCCTAGACCCCCACTCACAGCCAACCTTCTCCTCTGACTTCACCTAGCATCACACACCCTTTCTCCTGCACCCCTGACCTTCCCTCTCCTGGGACACCCCTCTCCCATGAGGTCACCTAGGATCGTGCCCAGCTCTGTACCCTTGTAGACAATATTCTCATCAGTTTCATCATCCATAAAATGGGACAATAATAACTGTGCTTCCCTTGTGGGCTTGGTCTGAGAGTTGGAGGAATGCTTGTTTGTAAAACACATAGAATTGTACCTGAGACACAGGCTCCACTAAGCACGGCTACTCAGGAATGGAGGTTACAGAGGTCACTTCTCCCCTTGCCACTGACACTCGACGATAACAGCTAATGTTTAGGGGCTTCCCTGGTAGCTCAGCGCTCAAGCATCTGCCTGCCAATGCAGAAGATGCAGGTTTGATCCCCTAGCTCAGGAAGATCCCTTGGAGAAAGAAGTGGCAATCCACTCAAGTATTCTTGCCTAGGAAATCCCAGGAACAGAAGAGCCTCTTGGGCTCCAGTCCATGGAGTTGCCAAAGAGTCAAACACGCCTTAGGGACAACAACAATATTTACATGACCTCCCTATTAGGAGGCATCAATTCAAGCCTTTTATATGCATTCTTTCAGTTAACCCTGGTAAAGCTCCAGGAAGTACTAATACTTAGGATTATTCTTAATTGATTCGTGAGGAATACAGATAAGAAGACTTGCCTAAGGTCACACAGCTAACAAGCCAGCACTTCACTCACTTAGTTTTGGCTTTAGGTCAATGAATCAGTAAGTTAGCAAACAGACCCAAATAAAGCAACGGAGCCTTCCCCCGTGACGCAGTGATAAAGAACCCACCTGCCAATCCAGGAGATGTGGGTTCAGTCCCTGGGTTGGGGAGATCCCCTGGAGGAGGAAATGGCGACCCACTCCAGTATTTTCATCTGGGGAAGCCCACGGACAGAGGAGCCTGATGGGCTGCAGTCCACGGGGTCACAGCAAGTCGGCTCCGACTGAGCATGCGTGATGCGAGGAGGCACCGGGGATGCTCTGGGGGAAGGCCCGGAGGTGGAAGAGGGTCTCTATCAGTAGCTGAGAACATCAACGACACCAAAGCATCCCTCCCCTTAAGGCAAGTGGTCCTATGTGACAAACTCAAGCACGGTCACGCCCTTCTAAAATGGTTCCCCAGGGCACTTTAGCTTAACCTTAGCTTCAACTCCTTTATTAAGACATAAACAAAACACCTAACCTAGATATTAAGGGTCCTGTGAAAATGTCTCCCTCAGTCAACCACTTGCCTGTGCTTCTCCCTTGCAAGTTCATAGCCCTCCGTGCCCGACATTAAGGCGGAAGTGCTAACCAAGGCAGGTCCAACCCAACCAGTGTTCATCAGTGAAAGGAGATTGATCAGGGGAAAAATGAACTGCCTGGCGCTGAGACAGCCCTTGCAACTGCATCCTCAATTAAAACTGAACTGTGCAATCTTCACATTTAAAGGGAAATCGATGGCATTGACTGAGTCCAAAAAAGGCAGCCACATATGAACACGTTACAGATCTGACTGCTACAAAACATGGTTTTGAAATAAAACATATAAAAATGACTGTGTGTGTTTTATGGCCAAACGCGATAACCAGGCTACCCAGTGGGGAAGCTAACAAAGTACCCGTTTTATTAAGGGAATGGGGTGCAACTGCTTTGAATGAGGTCTCTGCTGGTGATCCTTCTCTGCAAGCCCCTCAGTTGTCAGTAATTTCCTGGAGGGTTTTTCTTTTTGACAGTGAGGATGTGAACGAATTTTTAGCCCCCTTTCCTGGGGCTGCACACAGCAGTCAATTAAATTAGTGTCAGAACCTTAAAAGACACCAAGGTGATCAGTCTAGGTGGATTGGGGCCACATGGGCTCCAGATCTGGATTTGCAAGGCAGTCATTAGTCTCCAGGCGGCTGGGTTGGAGAATTACACCTTTTTCGTTGGGAGGAAATTTAGTAGTGACAGTAAGGCTGACAGGCTAGGGAATTATCTTTCAAATTTTAGTAGCATCATTCCAGGCTGGCACTGAATTTTGGTCTCAATAGTTTTATCAGTCTCAGGGAGGCTGATTATCGATAACTAAAGGGGCACCTGACTCCCAAGACAGGTGTGCATTGGGCTATTTAAACACATGAACTGCTATAAATTATGCAGAAACAAAAGTGTTAATGCCAAGCTTAAAATGGTGCATAAAGACTTATTCAAAGAATTTGGTTTTTTAAGAGTAGTGCAGATTTGTGAAAGTCAACCAAAGCTGCTTGGGAAATATTTGTTCTCAAGACCTGATGCTCCTGGCAAACTTATATGTAAGACAGAGCCTCCAGGAAGCCTCACAGAAGAAATGATTTTTTTGGGAACCATCAGGATGGAATTTCAGGTTTATCTTACTTATATGGAGGTGTGAGGCTTTTATGTTGCTTATGCCTTCATAATATAACCTGGCAGTATTTTCATCCAATTATTCAGGTTTTCATTAAATCTGATGCCAGGAAAAAGAGGAACCTTGAAAAAGAACTAGAGGGAAAAAAAAAAAAAAGCAGCAGCCAATTTTCATATCTCTAAATGAAAGTGAAGTGGGATGAAAACTGTAATGTAGCAAATAATTCCCAGAGGCCTGGTGAACTGGTCTCCAGGGTTGAGCAGTTAAACTGCCAATAAAAACTAAACTAAATAAGGAGAAATAAGACGGCAAACCCAAGAGCTAAAGCAATCATTTGTTTCTCACAGTTCTGGAGGCTGAGAAGTCCAATATCAAGGTGCCAGAAGATTTGGTGAAGACCCTCTTTCTAGTCTGTAGGATCCCATCCCCATCACATCCTCACGTGGAGGAGAGCAGAGAGGAGCAGTCCCTGTCTGATTGGAGGAGTACAACTCAATGACTTTTGTCGCTACATAACTCTTGAAAGCATCCCCTTTTACTATCAAAAGGGTCTTGCTTTGGATGAAAAAAAATCAAATGATCCCCCACATGTCTCACCAAGTCCAACATAGATCTTCCCTCTAGAGTTGGAAAAAGTTACTGTGTCTTTACCAGAGCTCCAGATAAAGACACCACTTACATTTAGTGGGCATGCCATATGAAATATATAAATCGGCATGTCCCAGAATGATTGTATGAGACACTTGAATGAAGATGATAAAATAGACAAAGAGTAGAGGAAATGAGTTTCGTTTACTATATGCTTATTCCAAGCAGAGATGCGTTCCTTAGAGTGGCAAGCAGCATGAGCTGTACAGCTTACATTGTCTCTGCCCCATGGAGAGTGCTGACCCTGGAACCCCGGCAGGTCATCTGAGAGCATAGCACAGCGTGGTACATTTAACTGTCCCATGAGGGTGTAAGAATCTATATTAACAACACTTTGTAGTTTCTGGCATATTCAGCTCAGTTCAGTCTCTCAGTCATGTCTGACTGCGACCCCATGGACTGCAGCACGCCAGGCCTCCCTGTCCATCAGCGACTCCCTGAGTTTACCCAAACTCATGTCCACTGAGTCGGTGATGCCATCCAACCATATCCTCTGTCACCCCCTTCTCCTCCCGCCTTCAATCTTCCCCAGCATCAGGGTCTTTTCCAATGAGTCAGCTCTTCGCATCAGGTGGCCAAAGTATTGGAGTTTCAGCTTTAGCATCCATCCTTCCAATGATTATTCAGGACTGATTTCCTTTACGACGGACTGGTTGGATCTCCTTGCAATGCAAGGGGCTCTCAAGAGTCTTTTCCAACACCACAGTTCAAAAGCATCCATTCTTCAGCACTCAGCTTTCTTTATAGTCCAACTCTCACATACATACATGACCACTGGAAAAACCACGGTCCATGACTAGATGGACCTTTGTTGGCAAAGTGATGTCTCTGCTTTTTAATATGCTGTCTAGTTTCGTCATAACTTTTCTTCCAAGGAGTGGCAGATAGTAAGCATTCAAGGATTATTAATGATTCAAGCATCATTATACATACAATGATTTTATATATATATATATATATATATATATGATTGAAGCATCATTATATACTTCAACTGTTTTCTTAGCTAAGACAGGAACCAGAGGGACATGGATCAAGTCTTCACCACATTGAATCCAGCTGTGCCTGAGTCACCCTCCCTAACCTTCTCAGTTACAGGAGTCAATATGTCTTTTTCCTTTTTATGCTGAAGTCAATTTGATTGAGTTTCTATCACTTACAATCAAAAGACCCTAAAGAAACGCAGCTGCAAGGAAAAAGTGCAGGGTCCACGGCTGTGGGGATCTGCGACGCCTGAGCGGCAGTGACTGAGCTGAGGGAGGGCCCAAGGCTGCGGACCCATCTGGCTCACTCATGACTGCCCCCAGGGCCTTCCACGAAGCAGATTCTTAGTCCTGTGAGGGGAACTATCAGAAGAATAAGCTGTGAAATAGCTGGCTTCTCAACTCTACTTGGATGAGTTACAGCCGCAGTAATTCTGCACAACAAGCCACTGACCGTGCAGCCTCCCAGCCGCGTGGGCTGCGGCTCCGCCGCGTGAGTCCGCAGACCCCCCGCGCTCAGAGTCAGCAGAGCAGGACTGGAGTCGCTGGGGCCTGCCTGTTCCTTGAGCCTTTCGTTGGCCCTCTTCCTGGCCCCCAGCACAGCCTGGATATGTTGTCCTCATGGTGATGGCTGAGGGGCGAGGGGCCAGGGCCATCTCATAAGCGTTTTTCAGGACTTTGCACTATAGCCACTGACATTGTTTGCCAAAGCAAATCACACAGACAGAAGCAAGGTCTGGGGCAGGGAAGCACATTTGGCTTCCTGAGAGAAAATAACTTGCAAAGGGGCCGTGCAGGGTATGAACGCAGGCAGACACGAAGCCTGGGGGCATGCGTGCAACTGACACATCTCTCTAACCCTCCGAACTCTTGCCAATTGACTTCAAGCTCAGAAAAGCCAGACATATAATCCAGATATTAAAAACTGAGTTTACTATCAAGAGAAAAGGTGCATCATAAAAGCAATCAAATAAGAAAGGAGTTTGGAGATTTTCAACAGGATCTTCCCCCCGCCCCCCCCAAAATCTAGAACTGACATTGACATAGCTTCCAGCCAAAGTATTTTCTTTAACTTAATTATTCTCAAGTGGCTTGCATATAACTCTACAGGAATTCACAGGCCTAAAAGTCAACCACAGGAAAGACAGTGTTTACATCATTCCACTGAGGTCAAAAGGTGAGATGTCAGATTTCAGTCAGGATCCTAGTGAGGACAGCCCACTCCAAGGGGTAACGTAAGAGAGATCAGCAGAGTTTACTCTCAAAGCTGTGGGCAGAGTTTTCAGAGGCATCAAAGGATAGAGTCACCTAGGCACCAGGGAGCCAAGGAGAACAGTGCGGTCTTAAGCGGAAAGTGGTGTTGCTGGGAACGTAAACTGGTGCAGCTACTATGAAGAACTTCCCAGGTGGCGCTAGTGGTAAAGAACCTGCTTGCCAATCCAAGAGACATAAGAGATGCAGGTTTGATCCCTGGGTTGGAAAGATCCCCTGGAGAAGGAAATGGCAACCTGCTCCAGTATCCTTGCCTGGAGAATCCCCGTGGACAGAGGAGCCTCCTGTGCTGCAGTCCATAGGGTTGCAAAGAGTTGGACAAAACTGAAGTGATTTAGCACACACTCACTATGGAGAACAGTAAAGAGATTCCTTAAAAAATTAAAAATAGAGTAGCCATATGATCTAGCAATCCCACTCCTGGGCATATATCAGGACAAACTATAATTTGAAGAGATGCATGCACCCCTATGTTCATTGCGGTACTATTTACAATAGACAAGACATGGAAGCAACCTAAATGTGCACTGACAGAGGAATAGATAAAGAAGATGTGGTGCATATATACAGTGGGTACCACTCAGCCATAAAGAAGAACGGAATCGTGCCAGATGCAGTAACAGAGGTGGAGAGAGAGTGTCATACTCAGCGAAATACTTCAGATAGAGACGGAGACAGAGCGCATGACAACCCTTACAGGTGGACTCTAAAAAGGAATGATACAAATGAGCTTACAACACAGAAAGAGACGCACAGACTTAGAGAATGAACTTATGGTTGCTGGGGGTGGGGAGGAAGAACGGGTAGTTAGGGAGTTTGGGATGGACAGGCACACATGGCTCTATTTAAAATGGATAACCAACAAGGACCTACGGTATAGCACAAGGAACTCTGCTCCGTGTTAAGCGGCAGCCTGGGAGGGAGGTGAGTTTGGGGGAGAATGGATACATGTATACTTTTGGTCCAGTCCCATTGCTGTTCACCTAAACCATTACAGCTTTGTTAGCTGGCTACACTCCAATACAAAATGAAAAGTTAAAAATAAACTCTGAGAAAAAGAAGGAAAGCACAGTTTTCATTACATCGCACACACATGCACGTGCGTGCACACACACGTGTGCACACACACACACACAGGAGAGAAGTGCTGAGTGAACGGAGCTGTTCGTGGGGCCCACGGAAAGCTCCCGTTGTGGGAGGGGCCGCCTAACCTAGCTATGGATAGAGACAGAGGATAAGGAAAGCAGGAAGATACATAACCTAAATATCTGGTTTTCATCCTCCAAACTCCTACAGCCACCCGCTTTGGCTGAATCTAACCGAAAACCAGAGGTTAGCGTGAGTCTAGGTGATGCATTCTGGGAAGGTCATCACTCAGGGGCACAGAACCAAGCATAAGGGGAGAACTGGTGTGGAGTCAGAAGGTGTCCAGATCACTTAGGGAAACCTCTGAGTAGTCGGAAGCACTACTCTCTGATTTCTCTGTTCACTATCCACTTGGGGTTGTCAACAGTGCCTGTCTCCAAATATACCCAACTCTCTGCCCTTGAGAGCATGATTCGTGACACTGCTTTGCCCTCTAGCATGGCTTCAAGCACGCATGCTCAGTCATTTCAGCCATGTCCAACTCTTTGAGACCCTGTGGACTGTAGCCCATCAGGCTCCTCCATCCATGGGATTTCCCAGGCAGGAATACAGGAATGGGTTGCCATTTCCTTCTCCAGGGGATCTTCCCAACCCAGGGACCACACCTATGCCTCCTGCTTGGTAGGTGGATTCTTTTACTGAGACACCAGGGAAGCTTGTGAATCACTTTTAACCAATAGAAATGGCAGCAGTGACAGAATGATGTGATTACATGTATATTCTTATATTAAATAAGAATTCAATGCCCACTTTGGAAGAGACTGTCTCCCTTGATGACTTTCGTGAAGCATGTGGTCATTTCAAGGGAGGCCCCTGTGTCAAGGTACTGAGGGTGCCTGAGTTCAACAGTTACTAATAGGTAGGAGCTGAAGGTGGTCTCCAGCTGCCAGCCAGCGAGAAACTAATTCTACCAACAGTCACGGAAATGTGGAAGTGTATCTTTCCCCAGTCAAGCCTTCAGATGAAAACCCGGCCCTTGTTGACCCCTTGGCTTGCAACCTGTGGAGAACCGGCAGGAGACACCCACAGAGATGGCACGCTGCTTCAAGGGCGGAGCTCGCGGTCCCCGTTACAGCAGCAGACGGCTAACAGGTGCACCGGGGGCCACGGCAGGCCCCCAGCCTCGTCTCGCTGAGCCCTCCCGGCGAGGCTGTGATATCAGCGTACTCACTCATAGAAGAGAAAGGAGCCTGAAGCGTAGAGAGTTTATTCTTCTGACTCAAGGCCGTATAGCCGGTACATGGGGCTCAAACACAGGCGGACTTCAGAGCCCACCCCTCACACCGTTCTGTGCTGTTCAATCATTCTGCACCTTTGACCCGCCGTCATTCTGCTCAAAGCCCCACAGTTGAGAGCCACGGTGTCCACCACCCAGGAGTCTTCAGTGACCTACAAACTGTAATACCTAACCCTTTCAAGGCGCTTACTCTATGCCAAGCATGTCACAGGCACCTCTCCATTTAGTCCTCCCAACAGCCCTGTGATGTAGGCACTCTTTCCCCAGTTGACAGATGAGGACATAAAGGCACAGAGGGATTCAGTGTCATGCCCGAGGTCATCCCGGCAGTAAGCAGAAGACCTGGGAATCAAACCCAAGTAATCTGGCCCCATTTTTTTAACCAGCATAAAATCTACTGCTTCTAAATTACAATTAGAATCACAATGTTTGATAATGATCAATGTGTTCAAAATGAATCAGTGGGGTCCATCTCTCTAAAAATGTCATTCTCACTCACTTGCCTTCTGACACATTCTCTTAAACAGAAGAGGAAGCAAGGGAATTACGTTGGATTGTGCAAAACCCTGCTTCTTCCCAAAAGGGAGAGTCACATACATGAACACCATCTGTTGGGTGTGTCAGGACAGAAGTAGTTTATGAGCCATTGACCCAGGGATTAGATTCTCTATCCCTTAGCCTTGAGTTCAAGGCCTTCATGACTCGGTCAGGATCTGTAATTCCCACTTTAATTCTCACAGTTCCCTCTTCATGTAATCCACACTCTAGAAAAGCCAAACTTCTTATACATATCCCATAATATCTCTGCTCACGCTGGCTTCTTCCACATTCCCCTCATCTCCACATGTCCAAACACTTCCCATCATTCAAGGGTCATCTGAAACTCCCCTCCCTCTTAGCATCATTGTCAGTTGCTTTTCTCAGGACTCCTGCCACCCACCTTCAAGCTGGAAGTGAGTCCTTTCTCCTCTAAGCTCCCATTCCATCCTCTCCTGCACTTCCACCAGAGGCTCACTGGTCTCTGCCTTGTGTCACAGTTACCTCTGCACATATCATGGTCACAGTGACAGTTGTAACAACAAAAACGTGCTTTCTACAGGAGTACTCTGCATCAGAGCTAAAGGCTTTGACACACATTTTCACTTGAAGACATGCCTCTCAGACAAGCAATCCCCATATGTGTGCATGTGCTCAGTCGTGTCCAACTCTTTGGGACCCCACAGACTGTACCCCACCAGGCTCCTCTGTCCATGGGATTCCCCAGGCAAGAACACTGGAGTGGGTCACCATCTCCTTCTCCAAGGGACCTTCCCGACCCAGGGACTGAACTTGCATCTCCTGCGCCTCCTGCACTGGCAGGAGGATTTTTTTACCTCTGAGCTGCCTAGGGAGGCATGCCTGGACATAAAAGCGATCATACCTGAAGAAAGGAAGATGGTAAACTTTTTTCTAAAGTTTACAGTTGAACAGAATTCCAGAAGTTTTAGCCCTTATTGCATTTTTCCATCCTTTGCTCAGCAAAGCTACAGAAAAAAAGGTCCTTCCATTTTACTGCACGAGCTGACCCTTCCCCCAAGGGAAAGGGGAGCTGGCTAGAATGCTGTGAGAGCTGACCTGACCCCCTCTTCTATCCTATCACTACAAGTAGGCACAGACTCCAGTCAAGAGCAAATGTGCACCCTTATTTTTCAATCTGACAGTGCTATTTGTGGGAACTGAACCTCAACATCTTTGGGGAACTTTATGCTCTTCCATCCTGAACTAGGGTGCAGCTAATTTTGTGGTATAAAATTTTTATGTATAGGTATAGTGGAGCTTCCCTGGTGGCTCCATGGTAAAGAATCCTCCCGCCAGTGCAGGAGATGCAAGTTCGATCCCTGGGTCGAGAAGATCCCCTGAAGAAGGGAATGGCAACCCATTCCAGCATTCTTGCCTGGGAAATCCCATGGACAGAGAAGCCTGGTGGGCTACCATCCATGGGATCACAAACAAGTCAGACACAACTTAGTAATTAAACAACAACAGTATAAAGTAACAATGCTAAAATAGCAATAACTACCATATTTTGAGTGGAACATATTATATGTACATATTGATCCCTTTTAAAAAGTTACCCAGGTACTTCCCTGTGGTCCAGTGGTTAGGACTCTGCTCCCTCTGCAGAGGGCATCGGTGGTTCAATACCTGGTTGGGGAACTAAAACCCCAAGGCGGGGGTGCAGGGGGGCACAAAAAGAAGTATTTGTTGAACACTAAGAGCATGCTGTCTGAGCATCTGTCAGGGTAACAATAAATGTCAAAAAGAATAATAATAAAAATTAAATTAAACTTTAAAAGTTAGCCAGCTAGCAGAAAGGGACATAGGCTCCAGAATCCATACTTGCAACCAAGACATGTCAGGACAGCCAGCTACAGAATACAGCAGAATACAGAATACATAACAGCAGAATACAGAATACAGCAGAATACAGAATACAGCTACAGAATACAGACTACAATAGAGTGTGTGTGCTATCTCACCACAGTGCTAAAAGCTATCATCCTTTCTTGCAAAATTTCATATAACTCTTACAGTGAGCCAGATACTCATTTTAGTTACTTTACTTTACATGAGGAAAGGACAACTCCAAGAGGCTAAGGACTTTGTCCAAGTCAGACAGAGAACAAGCAGGAAAGGTGAGGTTTGAGCCTGGCATTATCTAAGGCCAAGCCCTGCATTCTGATTCACAGGGCTGAGCGGCCCGGGGGTCATGCGATCATTTCACTCAGCCCCTCAGCAGATCACATTTGGGAAAAAGAACCAAGGAAACAAAAAGGATCCTAGCTTTCTTTTAAAACAATGAAATATTAAACGATAATTTTACTCAAATAGTCAAACTGCAAATATATAATAAAAAGTAACACTATTATTTTTAGCCACACTATTATGGCACCTAAATTTTACATTTTTAAAACAAATCCATGTGTTTGAGAGACAAACTAGAATATGCATAAATAAAATGGGATTTGCCTCAAAATAATTCAGTGGGAACATAGATGAAACAAGATTGGCAATGAATGAATCCTGCCCTCACTGAGCAATTGCTACATCATGATTCATGACACTGTTATCTGTGTGTGTGTTTGTATTTGTCCATAATAAACAATTCTCTGAAAATAAAGAAACCCACAGAAATAAAACGTAAACTTTCCTCCTCTCACTCTGGGTCAGATCCTGTTTACCTTCCCCCCAAATAACCACTGTCGTTTCTGTCTATGTGTCCCGTAATGTGTCAGCTATGCACAAATGAACGGCTACAGATGGAAACACACGAACATCTATTTCTCCCCTTGGCTTCTGTCACATGACAACACACCCTGGTGGCCTTCACGGCCCCTCCTCCCATCCCTCTGTCCATCACATCATCCTGTTTATTTCCTTCATGGCATTTAAAATCTACACATGTTGGCACAGTACAGCCCACACACCGCACGGAAGAGGCATCCCTGACCACCGCAACCGTAGCCTGCATGCAGCAGCAGAGACTCACCGGAGAGTAAAATAGTGAATAAATCTCAAAAAAGTTTCATCGCCCCACAATGGAAGCTTGTACCCATCCCACTGATATGAAATAAAATACTTAGAATAAGTAGATCCACAGAGACAGAAAGCAGATCCACAGAGACAGAAAGCAGATTAGTGGTTGGATTTGTGTGACCATGAGATTAAAAACTCAAATAAATGCTTTGGAGAAAAATAATAGTATTCTGGCAGGCTGCATCTTCCAATCTAGTCCAAGTTGTCAGGAAAGGCTTCCTGGAGGAAGTGACACTTCAGCTGGGAGCTAATAGAAGAGCAAGTCTGTTAGCTGAGTGAAGAGAGGAAAGCAGGGGAACAGTTCTCCTTGCAGGTACAGTGGTCACATTGTTCTGCTTTGTCCAGACTTTCCTGGTTTTAGCACTGGAAATCCCACAGAAGGGAAGTTCTTCAGTCCCAGGAAATTGAGATAGTTGGTCACCCAAGTCAGGTGAATTGTATGTGCAAAGGCCCTGAGGCAGACAGGAACAGTCCCACTTCAGGAAAGACAAGAGGGCACGTATAGCTAGGACACGATGATCAGTGTGTGTCAAGGCAGGAAAGTTGTCTTCAGGAGGCTTTTTTGCATATCAAGGAATTTATGTGCTCAATATCTTGGCTGCTGGAGAAATAGGGTGTTTTACGTGGAGATCATACAAGCAAAGGCGAGATGTTGTGAAACTTACCCCGTACCGAGTGGAGAGTTGCCTAGCGGACACTAGAAGCAAAGAGCAGGTCATCGACTCAACAAGTGACAGCTTCTGTTAATACACTATTGCTATTTCAAAGTGGGGAGAATCACCAATTATGAATTTAGAATTCCAGTGTGAACTTGGGAGTCTGGGAGCTGGTGGGCGCATCTTTGGAGAACGTACAGAAGCTGCGGACGCAGGCTGTGCATTTCTGTCATGTCAACTTGCAGAGAACAAGAGACCAAAGACTGAACTGTGCTTTGACTCGGGTCAGCAATAATAGAGTTCCCCATTGTGGAGGACTGAATTCTGTCGAAAATTTAATTTTTTAAATAAATAGAACAGAAAGGTCAAAATCCTGCTAGCAGAAAAGTGGATCTGAAATTGGAAATTGCTCAGAAATGCCTTTTACTTCCTGTTATATTAATGACTTTTCCAAACTCACTCCCAAGGGAATTTCTCTTAGATATGCTAATGTCACTCTGTCTCTTGAAAAACCGCATGTCAAATAGTGCCATTGAAAAGGCCCTAACAGAAGATACACTTGGAAATCACCCGTGATTAGCAGTTTTATTTAAAGTGAAACTAAAAGGAACAGATTCTGTCCCTACAGATTCAAGTGGCAAAACCTACAAGGGCCATCCCCTGGATTCTCATCACAGCCTCTCCCCTTCGCCTGGACCATTCCCTCTGTCTTTCTCCTCCCAACTCCCCTGTCCTGGCAGAGACCTCGGTAGTGGTAGTTTAGTTGCTGAGTCATGGCTCACTCTTGCGACCCGTGGACTGTAGCCTGCCGGGCTCCTTTTCATGGGATTCTCCAGGCAGGAATACTGGAGTGGGTTGCCATTTCCTTCTCCAGGGGATCTTTCCACCCAGGAGTCGAACCCAGGTCTCCTGCACTGCAGGGAGACTCTTTACCAACTGAGACACCAGGGAAGCCTTGGCTGAGACCTTAGGAATCATATTAAAAAGCAAACTTTCCCCAGTTCCCCAGGTTTGATGGAAGATGTCACCTTAAGCCACCAGGACATCAGTGTTTTTCCTTACAGGACACTTAGTCACCTCTCGTCTCCTTTACCCTCGCCAGACTGAAAGCGGCTCCAGGGTGGAGACCTGATGTACACCGGCAACAGCTATGACGCCAGAGTGGAGAGCAAAGCCTGTCCAGTGGGGATTCACGGGAAATCCATGTGGCATTGAACGACTGCTCATTGGTACTTTGCGTTGGAAGGACTGCATTGTCCCACATTCTTTATAAACATCACTGAGTTCCATTTGACCCCCTGGACAATTCTATAAAGTGATATAACCAGTCAGACTGAGCAATCGACAGTCTGGGGTTCAATTAATTTGTCAAAGTTATGTTGCCAATAATTGGTTAGGCCGTGACTCTAATGAAGCATGTGGCTTCAAATCTGACATTTTCAGCCATTTCAACAGTGACTTACAAGGCAAGCACAGGAGGCTATGAATGCATGGCATGATTTGATTTAAAGAAAACTAACTACTTTCAACTGCAATGAAGAATTTCAGCCCACGGTGCTTTCCTTCTCCAGGACAGAATGAAAACTGAAGGGAAGAGACCCATCAGACGTGGAGCCTTCTTCAGGCTGAACCCTGCCTCCCTTCAAGAAAGACTGCTCAGGTGCTCAGCTGTGTGAGCGTCAGTCGCTCAGTCGTGTCCGACTCTTTGCAGCCCCGTGCACTGTGGCCTGCCAGGCTTCTCTGTCCCTGGGGTTCTCCAGGCAAGAACGCTGGGGTGGACTGTTCCTACCCCAGGGCTCTTCTGGATGCAGAGACGAAACTGGAACCTGTGGTCCTGCACTGGCAGGTGGAGTCTTCACCATGAGTGCCACCTGGAAGGACCCACTCACTGTTAATGACTGGAAACCCAGGTTTCCTGGGTAATCAAAGCCCTTCCTGATTGACTCTGCAGTGCCAATATGAGGGGAAAGAAAGACACAGGGTCTGGGTGAGGTGGGGAGGGGGAGGAGGAGGAGGAGGAGCCGGGGGAGGAGAGTGAGGAAGAGTGGGGGAGGGGGGAGGAGGGAGAACAGGGGGAGGAGGGGGAGGAGAGTGAGGAGGAGCAGGGGGAGGAGGGGGAGGTGGGGGCAGAGCAGCACAGGAGTGTGAACCTAAGGAGGTGCTCCCCTCCTGGTTGTGCAAGCTCCAGCTCAGCTCTGGAAGGAGCCCCTTCATTCATGCGCCCGAGACACCCTGTCACTTGCCCCCAGTCCTGAGACGCAGGGATCTCTGATGCGATGGGTCGAGGGGGTAATGCAAGCAGAGAGAAGATTCAAAAGAAGACAGGAGGCCGGGTCCAGGGCTGGAGCCACCGCCCAGGAAATGCGGGAGATGCTGAGGGATCTGGCCAGCGAGCGCCCTACTAGGGGCAGCTCCCACCACCACATCCCCAGGGAGCACGGACACCCAACCAGGAGGCCCTTTGCCCTGGCTGCTGAAAGCCCTCTGGCCACAGCATGTGTCAAATGAGTGTCAGGATGCCAGGAGGCCATCTCCCCCGAATGTACTCAGGACAACTGTAGGACCAAGGAGACCCCTTGCCAGCCAGCAGGAGGGGGGAATCAGACGTGGGGGTGAGAGGCCGTGTCTGAATGGTGCCCATCTAGAGCCTGAGGTGTGCCCACCACCATGTCTGGACATTGGTCCAGACAACACGAGTCCCTGGGACACTGAGGAGATCCAGATGGGCCAGGGAGGAATTTGTGGAATTTTAACGTGTTCAAGCAAGACAAAGTCCCATCAAGCTGAAGGTGTGCTTATTCAGGACACCTCAGATCATCACACATGCTGGTGAATTTAGGCTTTGGAACTCTGTCTTTAAGAAGTTTCTGGCTCAGAAATCTCAAGATGGCAGCATCACAGATGTGTTTCATTTGTCCCACAAATGGTTTGAGATCTTTTGGATTACCAACACTTACAAATTAAGAGGTTTCATCAAAAAATATTTTTAGTATCTATAGTATTCCTCAAAAAAAAAAAAAAAATCAGATGCTCTGACAACAGAAATCTCACCTTCCTACATGGCAGCTGCTCCACTGAGATGGCGTGAAGGCCAAGTTTGCCCCAGTCTCTAGCATTCCCTAATGTCTCTCCATCACTAACCAAAGTCAAAGGTTCACTTCTATTTATCATGGTGCTTGTTCTGCTGTTTCTGTTGCAGTGAGAAATATTTCTCCATGGTCCTGCCCCTAGTGGGGGGGGGAGGGCAGGGAGACGATGAAAGAGGCTAAGACATTCCTGCGTTTCTGGTGACCAGCCTTCTGCCATCTTCACACCATCACCCTGGCCCATGTTGGCCTCAGTCTGTTCTGGGAAAGAGGGGTGGGGGGAATCAGTGCTGTAATATTGAGGTCACATAATGTGACCCTAACATCAAAATAGTACCGAGCGTGGTCAGGGCTAGTGGGAACTCCAGGCTACCAGTTACCAGCTGGGTAAATTCATACAAGAAACTCACACTCCGTGAGCCTCAGCCTCCTCATCTGAAAGGCGGGCACAACAACAGCACACACTCCCCAGGGCTCTGTGACAACAAACACGCACGCGCTCAGCCCAGGGCAGATACCCAGTCGGCACAGCAGCGTTAGCAGCTACATGGCCACTGCTTCCTTCCCAGGGGCTAAGTTCAAGGCATTCCTTCCCCGCTTCCTCTCTTTCACCTGTGCCTAATATTGTCATTGTTCAGTCACTAAGTCATGTCTGACTCTTTGTGACCCCAGGGGCTGTAGCTCACCAGGCTTCCCTGTCCTTCACTCTCTCTCCAAGTTTCCTCAAACTCATGTCCATCGACTCGACGATGCCCTCCACGCATCTCATCCTCTGCTGCCTCCTTCTCCATCTGCTCTCAACCTTTCCCAGCATCCGTCTTTTCCAAAGAGTCAGCTCTTCACATCCAGTGACCAAAGTATCGGAGCTTCAGCATCAGTCCTTCCAATGAATATTCAGGGTTGATTTCTTTAGGATTGACTGGTTTGATCTCAGCCCAAGTGATTCTCAAGAGTCTTCTCCAACCCCAAAGTGCGAAAGAATCAATTCTTCGGTGCTCAGCCTTCTTTATGGTCCAACTCTCACATCCATACATGACTACTGGATAAATCATAGCTTTGACTAGGTGGGCCTTTGTCAGCAAAGTGACGTCTCTACTTTTTAACACACTGTCTAGGTTTGTCATAGCTTTTCTTCCAAGGAGCAAGCGTCTTTTAATTTCACGGCTGTGGTCACCATCCACAGTGATTCTGGAGGCCAAGAAAATAAAATCTGTCATTGTTTCCCCATCTATTTGCCATGAAGTGATGGAACCAGATACCATCATCTTAGTTTTTTGAGTGTTGAGTTTCAAGCCAGGTTTTTCACTCTCCTCTTTCACCTTCATCAAGAGGCTCTTTGATTCCTCCTTGCTTTCTGTCACTACAGTGGTGTCATCTGCATATCTGAGGTTGCTGATATTTCTCCCTGCAATTCTTGATTCCAGCTTGTGAGTCATCCAGCCTGGCATTTCACCTGATGTACTTGATGTACTCTAAGTTGCATGTAAGTTAAGTAAGCAGGGTGAAAATATACAGCCTTTTCCAAATTTTTCCAATTTCCTTTTCCAATTTTGAAAAGGTTTGTTGTTCCATGTCCGTAACTGTTGCTTCTTGACCTGCATATAGGTTTCTCAGAAGGCAGGCAAGAGATTCCCATCTCTTTAAGAATTTTCCAAATTTGCTGGGCCTAATGTTGGGCTCAGCCCAAAGGTGGGAACATTGAAATTGTGGGTATAGCAAGTACTTACTAAATGTGGGTTCAGTTATGAAATCCTTGAGGGAATAAAATGTCAGTTTCTGAAACAGCCTGTTGTACTTCTGGTACAGACTTAGGAACTGACATATGGAAGGCCTTCAAATTGTTATTAAATAAATGAAGAAAGAGAAATGGAAAAGAAAAAGTAGACAGTGGCAAAAGAAGGAAAGAGATGATGTTAAGTTCCCAGAACCTGTTTCAGCCGCTGAAGCTGACCTCCATTGCTTTTGTCCCGTTGGGTTAGCCACACCTGCATTTTTCTTGAGGAGCCCCTTTCCCCACTCTTTGTCTATGAAGTTGAGCAGGGTTGACTGCCTCTGTAGCTGGGGGAGGGGGACTGTCAGTCAGCATAATCCCATCCCACTAGCCATAACAACTGTTCAGGCTGGTTCATGAGCTCTGCTGACCCAACTCAAGTGGATCCCTGAACTCTTTTGGTGTGCTTAAGGAGAAACTCTCCTTCACTGGCTGGGGATGTACCAGTGGACGTACAAAGCTAGAGGATGGAGCCTGAAATTGTTTGGGGCCACCACAAGAGAGAAGTCTACTAGAATCAAGCCAATAATACTCAGTTAGAGCTAAGAGATGGAGAAAGAATCCCATTGCTACTACTTAAGAACCTGGATCCAGCCATACCTGAAGCCATTCATTACCCTATGAACTTTTCACTTTCTCAGGCCAACTGTTTTTTTTTTTTTTTTAAATTAAACCAGTTTTATTTGGGTTTCTATCATTTGCAGTTGAAATAATCCTGAATAATAGGGAAGACTTATAATAATAGGAAGAACCAAATTACCTTTGGTTCAAGGCAAGGAAAACAAAACTAATTCAAAACCATGGATACAGGGGTTTCAAGGGTGGCTCAGTGGTAAAGAATCTGCCTGCCAATGCAGGGCACATGGGCTCAACGCCTGATTCGGGAAGATCCCACATGCCTCAGAGCAACTCACCCTTTGTGCCACAACTATCAAGCCTGTGCTCTGTAACTACTGAATCCCTAGTGTCCTAGAGCCCATGGTCCACAAGAGAAACCCCTGCAGTGAGAAGCCCACACACCACAACTAAAGACTAGACCTTGTTCTCTGAAACTAGAGAAAAGCCCACACAGCAACAAAGACCCAGCACAGCCAAAAATACGAATAAATACAACATAAGCAATTTTTTAAAAACCTGGGTGCAAATCCTTCATTACACAAAACAGCTGCCATTATGAACACCTGCTATGTGACAGGCTCCAGACAGACCCTTCACACATATTGCGACACCTGAGCCATAAGATCTTCTCCAATAAACACTATGGTCCTTCTTCTTCTAAGAAAGAAAAATAAAGCATTGAAATGCCCAATACCCAATTCCTTCTCTTGGTCTTTTAAAATGAATCTCGTGTCTCAGTTACCATTCTTTGTGTCAGGGGAAAGAAAAACACACACACTAGAGAACCTCCATATAAATCAATCTTTATTCCATTTCAAAGCCTGGAAGATTTTCCAGATATTCCAAAGGTCTCCTTTCCTGAGTAAATAAATACTACATTTATTTAATAAAGTAGGTAGGATTTACTATCTGGACACGGGTAAGCACTTTTTCCCCCTCACAAGATAGATGACAGCTGCTGGCAGCTTCTTTTCCTCCCTTGTTTTTGCTTTTTTTTTCTCCTCTGTCTTTTGCTAGGACTGCACAACTTTACCTATCACAATTGAATTACCAGTCTGAGCCAAATAAAGACTGTCCCTGTGGGGTTGGTGTGTAGGCTGTAGGCTTTATTTTCTTTTAAAGACTTCAAAGAATTAGAAATTAATGTTATCACCTATGGTTTTAAATGATGCTGACATTGCTCTGGAGGGAGCCTTAGATCCCCCCAGCACACACGCGCACACACACACACACACACACAATTAGAATAACAAAGTTTTACGCTGAATCTGCCAGAGAGTGTTAATGAGAAATAGCAGAGAGAAAAGCAGTCCCAGCCTAAACTGCCAGAGAAAGACAAGGCCCAGCCAGACAGTTCCTGCCCATTGGCTTCAAACCCGGGCCGGAGTCAGCGCTTTAAACAGAGTCTGCCTGTGGAGGAGAGGAAGAAAAGAGGTTTGTTTTCATTTGTTGCCAGCAGGACAGAAGGTGAGGGCTCTTGCTCTCGACATCTTCACCCACAAATTGGGCAGGAAGCCAGTTTGTTCTTTGGCTGAAAAACTCCAATTAAAAATGTATGACTTCGGTCTTCCGGAGAGGAGGCAAAAGTCAGCCCTGGGTTTGTGCAAATACTTGGAGCAGCGGCGGTGAGCAGAGGCCTCTCATCACCTCACCTGCCAGCCGAGGTCTGGGAACAACACCCAGTAATCCTGCGAAGACGTGGCAGGTCCAAAGGCCCTTCCACGGCCATTCATAGGGGTTCATCTGCGCCCGAACTAGGGCTTCAGGAAAGGCCACTTCGGGAGCTCGATAAAACCTTTCCGGCACAAAGAGCCGGTCTAGTCCCTTAGACGCACCGACGTATGCGCACAAATACGCGTGCACCCACGTGGGCACGCCTGGCTCCTTGATGGTATTTTCCCCAGCCACATGTGTCTGCCTCAGCTCATGACTCATCAATAAATCTGGGGACATTTTCCTCACCTCCTTTGGTCTATTGACACTTCTGTTAACGCTGAGCAGTGGGACTTCCCTGCTGGTCTAGTAGTTGAGACTTAGCCTTCCAAGGCAGGGGGTGCAGGTCTAATCCCTGGTCCAGAGTTAAAATCCCATATGCCCAGTGGCCAAAATACCAAAATATAAAACAGAAGCAATATTAACAATGTCAACAAAGACTTTAAAAATGGTCCACATTAAAAAAAGAAAAAAAATCTTAAAAATCTATTTTAAAAAAGTAGCAATGATATTGGTCTTCTCTGTCTCTGCATCCCCAGCACACAGGGAGTTGGTGAAAAATGTTAAATTTGTTTGAGAAAGGGTAAGTGAAAAGATAAGAGGCAAGACACTCCGTTTCCCCTACTTTCCATCTTGGGAGCATCCACATGGCTCCAAAGCTTCCCTCTCATTCTCCTCGCTACATTTCCCAGAGGGTTCCTTTTCCACAACACATTGGTGAATAATTGAGAAACTTCCCCATAGTTTTCTAAAGCAAAGAGAGACGTTTAAATGGCTCCTCTCTCCTTCTCCACAACACAGCCCCTCTTCAGGTGGTTTTCCCCGCCAGCAAGAAACTGCACTCCCTCCCTGCACTGTGTGACCCTGGGACAATTCCACTCTGTACCCACACATGTCCTCTAGCCTTTATCAAAACCAAAGTCACCGACAGAAGCAAGAACCCAAAAGGAGTTTACGAGCCATGGCTGCCCAGAGTTTGATCCCTGGTGCTAATGGCTGATCAAAGTATTTCTTTCAAACATTCCAAGTTCTGTCACTGAGTGAGGTCCTGGGAAGTTAAATGAAAAGTTATCAGTTGGAAACTTCTAAGTTTTAATGTTCAAACTCAGCATCCCCAAAGAGTAAGGATGTGTTTGTTGCCCTGGAGTCTCAGACCTGGTTAACCCTCAGGACCTGTGCAGGGTCTTAGCTGCAGCAGGTGGGACCTAGTGCCCTAACAGGTTCGAACCTGGGCCCCCAGCATCAGGAGTGTGGAGGCTTAGCCACTGGACCACCAGGGAATGTCCTTGAGGATCACTTTTATTATGCCAGTTACCACCATGAATTCATCAGAATTCTTTTTCAGTGGTTCACCTTGAATGTTGACAGTTTCCTAAAACCTGTTTTTATTATTTTTTCATGAATCAATTTTTTTTATTAATATCTTTCAGTAATCCCCACTTACTAGTATTCTCTTGTGTAACCTCATTCATTGAGGACAGGCTGAATCTCTGGATCTTGTTCTTAATTATTTGTTGTTTAGTCACTAAGTCACATTTGACTCTTTTTCCACCACATGGACGGTGGCCCACCAGGCTCCTCTGTCCATGGGTTTTCCCAGGCTAGTATGCTGGAGTGGGTTGCCATTTCCTTCTCCAGGGGATCTTCCCGAGCTAGGGATTGAACTTGAGTCTCCTGCATTGGAAGGTGGATTCTTTAATAACACTGAGCCCCCAGGGAAGCCCTCTTAATAAGTAGAATGTGGCAAAAAAGATGGGATGCCATTTCAGGCTGTAAAACCCATGAGTCTCAGCACGCCGGCCTGTGTCCCCACAGCCATCTCAGCAGCTGCATGAAGCAAGCTGCCTTGTTGGCAAGGCCTTTCCCTCAAGGAAATGAATCCTTCCAGCCTCCACCTAAGTGGGCTTCTTCTCCAGTGTAGCCTTCACACGAGGCATCAGACTCAGCTGATACCTCGACTGCCCCCTTGAGAGACTCTGGGCCAGAGACCCCAAGCTAGGCTGTGGTCAGATTCCTAATCTGCTCGTGCTGGGACCTTGGACTTCCCTGGTGGTCGACTAGTTGAAATGTAGCCTTCCAAGGCAGGAGGTGCTGGCTGGATCCCTGATGGGGGAGATAAAGGTCCCACCCACCTCGCATCCATGAAAACAAGACATAAAGCAGAAGCAGTATTGTAACAAACCTAATAAAGACTTTAAAAATGGTCCACATGGAAAAAAATCTTTAAAAGTATGTGTTATTTTAAGCCACTAAGTTTGGGGCAACAGATACACCTAGAAACTAATATCCTTATGAAGTGTCATCGTCTGTGCTGGTTGATGCGTGGCCTGATGGGAGGTGCTGAGCAATGCTGAACAGACGCACGGAAGCGGAACCGCACCAAGCGAACCGCTGGCTGCCACTCACTAGGCCTGCTGACTTACTGAGCCTAAGGAAACTTCCAGAAACCAGATCAACAGTCTCTGAGTTATCTGTTTGTGAAGACCTTACATACACCCTCACGTCTCTGGATTTTGTTTAAGCCCCTAGGCTTTCCTAGCTAACATGCTACATCCACATGCTGGCCACAGCCTCTTCAGCCAGGGTAAGCTCCCGGGAGTGGGCATGGGTATCTCATTTCCCCGAGGGGTCTGCCTGCCTGGAATTCTCCTCTACTTATTACCATTAAATGGGAGCCTTCATCCCCCCAAAGTCTACACGATTGAGGAGTCGCATCTTGTGGGAAAATCCCACTTTGGAAATTGATTGATCCATGGCTCTATTCACCAGCTCTGAGAAGCCACAAAAAACTATCCACTAGATAGTTGGGTTTCTAATCACGGGAGCAGAGTTCTGCCCTAGCTCTCCCAATATCAATGTGGTGGACACAGAAATGCAGCACCCAGACCCCACCTCCTGAGAGCACGCGGGCGCACAGAGGCAGCAGCCCCAGACTCCAGCCGCAGTGCCTCCGGGGTCTGCCTGCCTCGGTGGGGGCCACGCCCTTCCCCGGAGCTGGGCACAGTAGGGTGGGTGTGCGGACGCCTGCTCACTGGGCCCAGTGCTGGACACTCAGTAACGTTAGCTCCTCCCTGGGGTAAACTGAGCTCTGCTGGCCTGCATCTCAGTCCTTCCCTTCCGCCCTTCCTGCTTCCTCTCCCTTCCTTCCCACGTGTTGGTCTCTCCTAAATACTTTACACCTCAGATTGTCCCAGCATCTGCTTCCTGGGGAACCCAACTTGTGATGTTGTCATTAAGGAGGCCCTGCTTAAAATGCAACTCCTAGGACAGTGTGCAAAAATGCCTAAAACCATGTTTCCTTCCATTACTGTTTCCACATATGTGCTTCTATCTCCAATTTTGTGGCTCTTCATCTCCTCCTCAAGATGCTGGAATCCATCAGAACAGGGACTATTCCTCTGGTTTTTGTTTTTGTTTTTTTTTTTTTTTGCTTGTTTGTTTTCTTCTTTTTTTTGGTTGCACCATGTGGCTTTCAGATCCTAATTCCCCAACCAGGGATTGAACTTGGGCCCTCTGCAGAGAAAGCATGGAGTCCTAACCACCAGTCTGCCAGGGAATTTCCTCCTCTGGTTTGTTATGCTCAAAGTGGAGTCCAAGAATCAGCAAACATCAGAACCAGTCAGCAGACCACAGTAGTGATGTGCATTCTCAGGTCCCACCCTAGACTGACTGGGCAGGCATCTGAATCCTCACAAGACCACATCAAAGTCGAGAAGCAGGGCTCTGCTGTTTGGAGTCTACCTTCAGCCTTCATACATGCCTGAGCCTTGGGAAAGGGTGAAGACCCAGACTTGCTGACTGAGGCTGTGTGTGACGTCAGATGAAAAAGCTCAAGGAAGGGAACAGAGCCTATTGATTAGAAAATGGGAATTTCATTTCTGGGAAAAGGGATGATACTCAGAGATGGAACACGGCAGCGCTGCTGGCCTGCCCAGGGAGCAGCCCGGGGCAGTCTCCCATCCAGCCACCACTTTCCTGCCCCACCCACTGAGCTTAGCTGCTCAGTCGTGTCTGACTCTTTATACCCCCCTGGGCTGTAGCCCGCCAGGATGCTCTGTCCATGGGATTCTCCAGCAAGAACACTGGAGCGGGCTGCCATCCCTCCAATCAGACAGGCCTTGTCATGTCCATCCACCCCTCATAGGCCCTTTAAATGTCCAGCACATGAAAAGCAAGAGCATTAAAGAACTCTGAGGAGATGAGATTCAAAATCAGTGAAGGTAGTGAAAGTGATATTTGCTCAGTCGTGTCCAGCTCTTTGCAACCCCATGGACTGTAACCCACCAGGCTCCTCTGTCCATGGGCTTCTCCAGGCAAGAATACTGGAGTGGGTTGCCATTCCCTTCTCCAGGGGATCGTCCCAACCCAGGGATTGAACCCAGGTCTCCCAGATTGCAGGTAGATTCTTTACTGCCTGAGTCACCAGAGGGCTGGCCAAAGAAGCCAACAGTATGTGACGCGACCAACTGGCCTCTGAGCCAGGCCTCGTGAAGGATGCTATGGGCATTTATCACTTAGACACAGACAGAGACACAGACGTGCGAGGAGCCTCGGGTCAGCCTTCAAAGAGAGATTTTAATGAACTGGCCGCACTTCATCATTTTGATAATCACAGAAATTAGAGGAGGAAATGAGAGGCCTGGCAGGCCGTCCAGTTCATCAGCGGCCTGCACTGCATGGGTCTCTAGCGGGTATATTTTGTGGGGTTTCATGACATTCCTGGATGAAATTATTTTCAGGCCTGGAGAAAACTGGGGGTCAGTTCACACTTGCTCCTTTGCGTCTCTGGTCTAAAAGGTCATCATCCAAATTCTGCTCTCTTCATCTGCAAGCTGCTTCTTGCAAACAGAAGTGAAGTGTTAGCACTGAGATGTCATAATCTATTTTATTATATTTAAGCAATGTTTCATCAGGGTAGTCTGGAGAGTGCAACAACAACAATAAAATATAAATCCTAAAACTTATCAGATGTTTATTTTGTGTCACCCCCGCTACATGCCCAGCACAGGCCAGTAGGGAGACTTGTTCATCATGACTGAGATCTTATTACCAACGAAGATATTTCCATCTGTTCTTCTACATTCACCACAGGAAAAGCTGGGAAGAAAGTAGATTGCACATGGGCTTTGAGAGTATCTTCATGGAAGTGACACAGATCACGTCTACTCTTATTTTACTGGCATGTTGTTTGACCACAGACTCACCCATGTGCCCGGAAGGGAGAAGAACCAGAAATAGCGTGGGGCAGCAGGAATGAAGTCTACCACAAGTGCTCAATGGCCAACCTCAATCTCTATGGCCACTTGATGGGAAGAACAAGATTCTGTGGTGTTTGGCAAATGGCTTTCATGTACGTCAGTCATATTTATTGAGTCCCGAGTTGCAGTGACAAGAGAAAGTCACTCAATGATAATAGTTATGTTTCAAAAAAGAAAGGCAAAAAAATGTAAGTCAGTAGATAAATAAACCATGCAATGAAAATGTTATGAAGCAACAACATAAACGCCCATTAACAGGGAAATGATTAAAAAAGATTCGGCACACACACACACACACACCGTATTCCTCAGCCATAAGAAGGAACGAAACTGGGTCATTTGCAGTGATGTGGATGGACCCACAGTCTGTCATACAGAGTGAAGTCAGAAAGAAAAAAAAAATGTTGTATATTAACACACTTACTTACAGAATCTAGAAAGATGGCACTGCTGAACCTATTTGCAGGGCACGAATGGAGACTCAGACGTATAGAATGGCTATGTGGACATAGGGCAGGAAGGAAGGGTGGCGTGAATTGGGAGATTAGGATTGACATATATACATGACCATGTGTAAAACAGATTAGCTAGTGGGAAGCTGCTGTGTACACAGGGAGATCAGCTTGGCGCTCTGTGATGACCTGGAGGGGTGGGGTGAGGGGATGGGATGGGGTGCGGGGGTGGGGGGGCAGGTGCTGTGGCATTCAAGAGAGAGCGGATACAGATAGATATAGATACACACACACGTAGCTAACTCACTTCATTGTCCAGTAGAAACCAACACAAGATTGTAAAGCAATTATGGAAAAGAAACTGCCTGACACGCAGCAAACCTAGCTCCCAGATCTTGGCTCCTATGTATCCATATCCACAACAAGAAATGAGAGATTCAGAGAAAGGGCAGCTTCCTGTGCTGGGGAAGAAAAAGTACAAAATCCTGGAACATCTTTTTGTGTAAGAATGTGCTAGGAAAATGATAGAAATGTGTTTTCAAAAAACGGAAACCACACTGAGAGGGCTCCCTCAGAGCACACACGTGTACGCTCAGGCACGCCCAGCTCTTTGCAACCCCTTGGATTGTAGCCACCAGGCTGCTCTGTCCATGGGGTTCTCCAGGCAAGAACACTGAGTGGGTGGCCATTTACTACTCCAGGGGATCATCTTGACCCAGAGATTGACCCCAGTGTCTCTTGAGTCTCCAGCATTGCAGATGGATTCTTAACCAACTGCACTACCACACTGAGGACAACATGAGAATTTAAATAAATAATGACAGTAATGGATTATAACCCAATGAATAAAGTAGGAAACCAGGAGTCCATACAGACAGGCAGGCAGGCAAATAGTCCAGTGATAAATGGGATATTTACACAGTCTCAAAACTCCTCCCTATGAAATACCTCTTAATTCCATTGAGGAAAAGAGTAACTACAGAACGAGACTGGTAGACCCTACCATAATCTAACCATCAGAGGGAACATTACCAGTGATGGGATAGAGTTAAATTTCAAGGCAGCTTCACTTCTGGGATATCCCTGGTGAAGATGGTCACCCTGGATCCAATCATGGGGAGACATCAGACAAACCCAAAGTGAGGGACATGGTACAGACTAAAATACCAACCTGTCACTCTCAGAGGTGTGCAGGTCACAGGAGTCGGTCCCAGACTGAGGCCACGTCCTGAACTAAAGGCATCTGAAGGGACATGACCACAAAAAGCAACATATGATTTTGACCTGGAAGCTTTCACTATAAGAGACATTGTTGGGCCAACTGGTGCAACTGGAATAGAATCTGAGAATTATAAATGGGCTTCCCAGGTGGTGTAAGTGGTAAAGAACCTGCCTGCCAATGCAGAAGACATAGGAGACGCGGAATCGATCCCTGGGTTGGGAAGATTCCCTGGAGGAGGGAATGGCAACCCACTCTAGTATGGGTTAGAGAATTCCAAAGACAGAGGAGCCTGGTGGGCTACAGTCCATGGGGTTGAAAACAGTTGAACATGACTAAAGCAACTTAGCACCAAACATGTGGTTGTATGATGATTATGTAGAATTGCTTCCTCGTTTGTAAGAAATACATACCACAGTATCTGGGGGGTGAGCAGACACACTGATCCTCAAATGGTTCCAGAAAAAAGACTTAGTCCTGTATGTGTGAATGTTACAAGTTTTTATTGTCTCAGAATGACTCCACAAACGCAAAGTTACACTACAAGGAATGAAAATGTATTAATACACTAATAATGAGAAAGTTACAGACCTGAAAGGTTCAACTCCAAGTTTTAAAGTTTATTTTTATTGAGTTTCTAACATTGGTCTCTAATGTCACGTAAGTTTCACGTGTACATTACATTCTTACATCTGTGTGTCCTATAGCATGTCCACCACCACAAATTTAGTTTCCATCACCATCGAGTGGATCCCCCTTTATCCATTTTACATGCCTCCATTCCTTCATTCCACTATTCTCTTTCCAGGTGGCATTAGTGGTAAGGAATCTGCCTGTCAATGCAGGAGCTATGGGTTGGATCCCTGTGCCAGGAAGATCCCCTGGAAAAGGAAATGGCACCCACTCCAGTATTCTTGCCTGGAAAATCCCATGGATAGAGGAACCAGATGGGCTACAGTCCATGGGGTCATAAAGAGTCAGACATGACTGAGCGGCTGAGCATAAACATACACAATCCCTTCCTCTTTGGTAACCAGCACTCTGTTCTCTTTACCTCCCCCATCTTTTTTATTATTAATATTTACTTTTTTAAAATTTCTGGCTGCATCCAGTCTTAGCTGGCAGCACGCAGGCTCTTCTGCTGGGCTTGTAGACTTCTTTCTAGCTGGAACGCGAGGGCTTAGTCGTCCTGCAGCATGTGGGATCTTGCTCCCCAGGCAGGGGTGGAACCGGTGTCCCCTGTGTTGGAAGGCAGATTCGCAATCACTGGATCACCAGGGAAGTGCCTACCCATTTGTTTTTTAATGGTTTTGTATGTTCATTTGTTCATTCATTTTTTATATTTCATATACGAGTGAAGTCATACAGTATTTAGAAGATATTTGCAAATCACATATCTGATAAGGGGTTGGTTAATGTCCAAAATACATAAAGAACTTGTACAACTGAACAAAAACAACAAAAAACAAACAACCTAACAAAAAACTGGGCAAAGGAGATGAAGATATTTTTTCCCAAAGAAGACAATGACCAATTTTGTTTTTTTAAAAAAGGAAAGCAGCATAAATTAACTACTTGTTATTGATCAGTCATTAAGTCATGTCTGACTCTTTGCAACCCCATGGACTGCAGCATACCAGACTTCCCTGTCCTACTATACTTCAATTTAAAATAAAATTTTAAAAAATGCAAGCACACACACAAGTCTACAATATTGATGGGGACCATCTTCAGGTGGAAAGATTGAGTCTTGAATTTTTGTTGTTATTGCTTCTTCAAATCATCTGAAATTTGCTACCAGGAGAACATATTCCTTTTGTGCTGAGGAAGTGTTGAAAAAAAGAGTTGATTGGCTTGACCGATCCCAGCGCTCTTTTGGGTTCTCCCAGTATCTTGATTCTTCAGCCCCAGCTTTGCAGAGCTCAAGGATTCAGAGGCAGCAAAGTAGGACACAGCAACCAAGAGACAGTGGAACTCCGCACGTCCAGAGGTTTGTTTAATCTCGTCCGTTGCTCAGAACCTCTCCAGAATCTCACCCAAACAACCAGCAGTGCTGGATACTGCCAGCGTCAATCACTGGTTTCCCAGGACAGCCCTCTGGGTGACTCTCAGAGCAATTTAAGACCTGCACATAATCAACATGGGGCTCCAGAGCGTAGGAAGTCAGGAGGGGTGCTCCTCGGGCCTCTGCTCAGTCTGTTCCCCGGGGCTGAAGCCGGGACTGTTAGCAAGCTGCCCTCTCCCCCATCACTCACACCCGGAGGATCACTGGGGAGAGACGCGTCTGGCTGCTCCCCCAAAGCTGCAGAGTGAAGCTTCCCTCCCCGGTCAGCATGATGCAGCCTCCACTGACAGCACTGCGATGAGATTTAATGAGTCCTATCAAATCTGGGGCAGAGATTTTCATGAATTTTAAATAGAATGATGGGTTAAAGTCAACTTCTTGTTTGGGACTGAATGATGACAATATTTGAAAAGTCACTTCAGAGCATCTCTAATATGTAGCTGATTATTGCAGTCACCTGGGGAACCTGAAAAATAAGACAGATTTCTGGGCTCTAAAGCCCATCACATGGGCCCCAGTAAGTCAGAGATGCTAGAGGAATTGGCAGGGAGAGTGAAATGATCCTTCTTTTTTCACCCTACACATGGCAGCATCCTTTGCAATTTTTTTAAGCAAACATGCATTCACTTGGTAACTCAGGAAACATAAGGAAGAAAAAATAAACCATCATGAAAATTATTCCAACAGATTTGACTTTTCAGGTGGGGAATTTAAAGAGCAATCTCACACCCTGAAACTCATCTATTTGGCTGCCTTGAAAAGACAGTGGACAATGCAAGGTTAGTAATTCCTAATTTTAGTACCAGGAATAATCTTCTTCACATGAGCAAGGCACTTTATTTTTTACAGTGGCTCAAGTGGTAAAGAATCTGCCTGCAATGCAGGAGACATAAGAGATGCGAGTTCCATCCCCAGGAAGAGAAGATGTCCTGGAGGAGGAAATGGCAACCCACTCCAGTATTCTTGCCTGGGAAATCCCAGGGACAGAGGAGCCTGATGGGCTACAGTCCATGGGATCACAAAGATTCAGACATGACTGAGCATGTGACGAATGGTGCATTTTTATTTAAATAATAATGCTCAACAGGTAATACAGAAACAACTAGCATCAGAATTCCCAGTGATACTGATCAAAGATCCAGATTTCCTGGGCCCCACCTCCATGCTTATGGAACCAGAAATTCTGGGGATGGGGGACAATATTAGAACATTTTAAACATGCATCCCAAGGGATTCTTGTGCAGAAGGAAATTCAAGAACACCTGGAGAGCATACTGACCCTTCACAGGCATGGCAAATAGGACCACTTACTTGCCCAAGGTCACATGGGGTGAACTGGGTGATGCTTCCCGCTACCCCACTTTCCAAGAACCCGCAAAACCACAGGGTGGCACAACTGCCCATGAGTTTGTTGGAATCAGATCCTGTAAAGTTTCCCTAGCTCACACAGAAGTTTCTTCCAAGTGACAGCGACCAAGCATCTGATGAGGAAGAAAAACGATAAGGAAGCTCTTTCCCCCCAACAGCATGAGCCAGATTCTTCCAGAAATTATACTCCGCTTGGACTATGAGGAAGTCTTTTCAGATGCACCATGGGGAATGTTTTCTGGAAGGTGGGTTCTCCAAGGTGACCTAACCCCTCATGAGGTCAGTTCTGGGAGTCCAAACTCAACAGGACGATGAGATGTGCGTGCGCTTGGCAGGAAGCATGGCGGCAAGTCGCACAGCTTAGGAATGGGTCAGGGCCGCAGGAACACGGGCGCCTAGCCACCCGAACCGCAGCCGGGGCCGCATGCTCCAGGCACGCGGCTGCCTGCGTGATCACGAGCCAGTGCAGCAGAAGAATATTTGGACAAAGTAAAATGCTCCGGCTTCCCTCCCCCAGTTACACTCCAATTAAAAATAAATAAAAAGAAGAAGAAAAGAAATCACCTGCCAACTTTGTAGGACCTCAGCCACCACCGACTTGAAGCTGTGACTGAGGTGGCTCTCCCCACCCACAGTTTATCAGACCTCAGACCTACTGTCCTGATCCGCGGAGGGAGACATTTTCCACCAGCCAGTCCAGATTTGGGGATGGGGGTGGGGTCCTGGAGGCAGAAACACAGTGGAATTATAGAAGATTTTTGAAGAACAGTTTTCCTCGAAAACCTACATGTACAGATTCATAGCTAACCTGCTAAGCTTTTCAGGAAGCTGTGCGCTAGTTCACAAAAAGTGGAGAAAGTTTCCTTCACCTTCCAACTCCAGGGTCACTGGGGACTTTTCACAGACTGGGTGGAACCAGACACCTGAGCTCCGAACAGTGAGCTCTGAAGGACGCTGAATCATCGCACACTGACCCGGCGAACACGGGCCTCAGGCCCCAGCGTACCAGAACCAAAGACATTATTTTTTTTTTTTTTTGGGGGGGGGGGGGTCTCGTTTATCTTAAAAACTTATTTTATATTGGAGTATAACAAAATAACAATGTTGTGACAGTTTCAGGTAAACAGCAGAGTGGTATACATTTATCCATCCGCCCCCAAACTCCCCAAACAGGCCATCACAGAACATGGAGCAGAGTTTCCTGTGCTATACAGTAGGTCCTTGTTGACTATCCATTTTAAATACAGCAGTTTAATTCACATTTTGAGGAAAAATAGAGTTTGGAGGAATTGCTGCTACTGTAATAAATAATTACAATAATCAATTTATCATTAAACCACTAAATCTCTTTATAACAAGATATCTAAGCCTGAACAGATGATCTGCTTATATTTTAACCAAAATAAAGTTCCAAAAGAAATACAAATCTTTTCTATGGCATTCCTTAAAAAAACAGTCTAAGATATTTATTTTTGGGGCAAAAAGAAAGTTTAGGAATGTCTCCTCTTTGTGATGACTTTGTTGTTGTTCAGTTGTGTCCAACTCTTTGCCATCCTATGGACTGCAGCATGCCAGGCCTCCATCCTTTGCTATCTCCCAGAGTTTGCTCAAGTTCTGTCCATTGAATTGGTGATGCTATCTAGCCATCCCATCCTCTGCCACCCCCTTCTTTTGCCTTCAATCTTTCCCAGCATTGGGACAAAACATTCTTTAGAAATAAGAAATGACAGAGAAGATTTAGGAAAGGAAGTCTCTCTCTTCTACCACTAAGCTGTGAGGCACTTTTCTGCAAAGTAGGCAAAGGAATTTTTTTTTAATCTTCTTTTTTGTTGATATCTATTTTTATTCTCTTTTCAAAAAAATAAAAAAAAATTTTAAATTGGACTATAGTTGATTTACAATGTTGTGTTAGGTTCAGGTATGCAGCAAAGTGATTCGGCTATACACATACATGAATCTATGCTTTTTCAGATTCTTAACCCTAACCCTTTTAAGTTAACACAAAATACTGAATGTAGTTCCTTGTGCTAAACATTCAGCCTTTGTTGGTTTTCTGTTTTATTCACTGTATATATGTTAATTCCAAGCTCCTAATTTATTTCTGCCCATACCTATTTTTGAAGGAAAGGGAATTTTTTTTAACCAAAGATACTTTCATCAGAAGGTTGTCATAATATGTTTGTTAGAATATGACAGCTTACTGTCTTCTGCTAGAAAATTATGGAAATATAAAAGTAATTCTATGCTGTCTATGACAGATGTGGCACTCCTGCAATAGTACAGTGTACAACCCCCACAACTGTACATGGGCAGCCCTGCATCATTCTTCATCATTTTAATAGCACTTGACCTCGAAAGAATATTATAGTGAAAGCAATGAGGAGGTCACATACAGTAGGTTGCTGTTTCAAAGCTCTTAGATTGTTGGACTCAGCAAACATGAACCCCACACTCTGCTTTTCAGACTGCAGGATTTCCACCCAGAAAGTGAAGCAGCATTCACAAAGAGGTCTGCAACTTGTAGCAATGATGAAGGGCAGATTCAGCATTTATAGAATATGTGGCATGCAGCAGGTGCACAAGAAGGTGCAATTGTTTACTGAGTAGAAAATGGATGTGCTCAAACCCCAAGAGAAGGCCCCTGCCTTATTTCCTAACAAACATGGCCTTTCTCAGAAAATCATGGAAGACTTTTGTGATTCTCGCCAACGTCAACACGTGGCATTGTGCCAACTTCTAGTAGTAAGGGAGGATCTGGTATTTTTTCATTTTTAAAAACCAGTTCAATCAAGGAAGAGGCAATTTTGCAAACTAGGACTTTTTAATGGCTCTTACAGATTCCATAACCTGAAGATCCAATACTTTCGCCACCTGATGCGAAGAGTCAACTCACTGGAAAAGACCCTGATGCTGGGAAAGATTGAGGGCAGGAGGAAAAGGGGGCGACAGAGGATGAGAGGGCTGGAAGGCATCACCGACTCGATGGACATGAGTTTGAGCAAGCTCCAGGAGATGGTGAAGGACAGGGAAGCCTGGCGTGCTGCAGTTCATGGGGTCACAAAGAGTCAGACACAACAGAGCAACTGAACAGCAAATGGATCCTATAGTTTCCTTTACGAATACTCATAAAATACTGTCTCATCTTCTCACAAGTGGGTAAAAGGACAAAATCCTAGCTCCCCAGAGATGAGCCCCAGGTGCTTCTGAAGTTGCTTCTAAAGGCTGAAGCCCCGCAGGGCCTCCGGTTCTGAGGCTGAATCCTTAGGCAGAGGGAGCTGGACGTGGCTTCCTTCCAAGTCTGGACACAGTGCCCGTGAATTACAGAAAGCAGGTTTCTCCTCTCCCCAGAGAGAGGGCACCAGACTATTCCAGCAGCATTTCTTTCCCAGTCAAGCTAATGGAGAAACAGAAGGGCAGAACCCAGTACCAGTACACGTTCTGACGCTGCCCGTGGTTCAGAAAGTCACGCTGATGTAAAGGGGCTGGGATCTTCACAACAGAATCCTTTTACCTGCAGAGAACTCGCCTCGGCGCCCAGAGAGAGAGGAGGAAAAACACAACACTTGAACAGAAACCAGGATCGATTTCCCTCCTTCCCACTTGATTGTCATGTCAGAAGCAAAGAGATTTTACCATTTGTTTTTTCTTGGGTTTGGATTGAATTTGTTTTTATCCTTGCACATTACTTCTTTGACCACATGCTTCTTATGCCTGGAGTTACTGTTTTTTGTTTGTTTGTTTTTTTTTTTTTACTGTGGCTGGGGTGTGATGAGAGAAAAAACATGATACCTTTTCACTGCAGTGTTAAAAAACGCTCACACTCAAAGTGAAAGCCAAGCTATTTTTAAATGAAACACTCATGACTGCATGTGTTTCTAAATAGCGAAGGAACTGAGAAGAAAAGAGCTGTACACAACTCACAAAGGAAGCTGGGTCCGTTCTTGTAAACTCAGAACATGATCAAAGCCCCCTGACCCCAGCCCGAGGGCAGAATCACGCTATTGAAAACAGGATAACCATCCAGTCAGAACCGTGGGCTGCAGACTATAAAATGAGGAAAAATTGTGTTATTTCACTCAGGGCCTAAAGGTACCTCCTGACCTGAGGATTTAGTGGAGATGCAGTCCTTAAATTCCGTAGCCAAAGGTAACAGCCCTCTTTCTTGTGTGGTAACACCCTAGCCCAGATGATAAAGCTGTATCCTTGCCAGGGGATGGCCATTTCCATACACAGACACCAGAACCCGTTTTCAGCTTGATGAGCTGCAGCCTCGCTGAATGCACAGGTCAGTGGACTCCCCTGACTTCCAGAAATGGGCAGCAGGCCTGCTCTTGCTTGCATCATTCCCTTCCCTCTGGAAGTCTAGGAAAGAAACCCGCCAACAGACAGATCATTTCAAGACATGTTTTCCTCTTGTCCTGAAGGAAAAGAAAGGAATGCAAAAATAGCGACTGCCTGCATTCATCACCCTGCATTTTCTTCCCCCTATTGATCGTACCCTGACATCCAAGCTGAAACACGACAACACAGCAAACGAAAGCAGAGGAAAAAAAAAAACAAACAAAACACTAACCAGAGAGACACTGCCCTCAACTCTCAGGCGCGACAGTTGCTTGTCCGAGTTCCTCATCCTCCCAGGGACTAGCAGACCGAAACCCTCGGCGGTTTCCTCAAAAACCCAGCCCCTGGAAAGTCAGAGGGTCAACATTCATGTTCTCAAGGTAACCCCGTGGGAGATAAAGACTTCCTTAGCTCAGTGCCTATGATGATACATTTCCTCCATTAAATAAATATCAACAATTAGACCAAAAAATTGTTGAGAAAGCCTTCTACCCTTGGATGGATTTTAAACGTACTTTCCAGCCTCCTAGAAATTGCTCGCATCTTGGATCCTCCTGAATATATTCCCCCATTCTCTCTCTCTCACACACACACTTTATTAAGCCGAACACTGTCTTCTGAAGCCAAATGCCAAGTGCACTGAGACGCAGGCCCTACAATCGCTGGAGAAGGAGCGCTTCAGCCATACCATAAAGAAAATCAAGCTGCTACTACACCTTTATTTCAGGAGAAATGCTGACGAAATGAGGCCTACCACCGTTTCTTTCCCCACAGGGCGCCGCCTTCGTGGTGACTCACCTCCGTCTCAGGCCGGGTCTCCCCCCGCTCCTCGAGGTGTGGTCCCCCCGCAGCCCTTCCGCGGCCTTCTCGGCACAGCGCGGAGTCTCGGGCTGACTGCGCGCAGGCCTCGTGCTTCCTGCCCCGGGCTCCCCACGTTAGAACAGGGAGGATCGTAAGAGTGCTTGGACTCGAGGATCACTGCAAAGAAAACACCTGCACCTGAATGGGTTGAGGCTGTAAGGATCACCTGGGGATCTGGTTCAACTGTCTGAAGCCCAGACGCTATTCTGGTGCAGGAGGTCTTCGGGTTTTCTTTCAAGATACAGCCTGGTAGACTCTACTGTGTCCGTGAACCGTGCGGGTGGGAGGGGCAGAAGACCTTGGTAAAGACGCAGACGCTGATTCAGCAGGTCTGGGGGAGCCTGAACCCTCCCTGGGTTTCTAAGAAGCCTCTGTGATAAGGGCGCTATTGGTCCATAGAAATACACTTATTTTTTAGCTTTTTATTTTGTATTGGGATATAGCTGATTAACAAACAATGCTGTGATAGTTTCAAGTGAACAGAGAAGGGACTCAGCCAGGCATGTGCGTGTACCCGTTCTCCTCCAAACTCCTCTCCCTCCAGGCTGCCGCATAACTGACCAGCCTTCCCTGCGGGCTGCAGACAGAGGGTTTAAGCAGTGAAGGTGGACTGGTAAAGCCCACGACCCTCAGTCAGAAGGGGAAGTGGACCACATTTTTAGACCTCTGTTGCTCCTTGTGAGGTTTCTAGCTGTGGTTACTGTCTAGGGAGCTCTAAAAAGAGCAGCCGTCACCACTTCTATAACCTAAGTACCTAGCAAGCATGTAACACGTTATAAGGATAGTTTAAACAATATTGGTTGAAGATATTTATTCCAAGAGTAAAAGCAGTAACTTGCTAAAGAAGAAAGAGACACTCAGCTATCCAGGTATCTAGAAACCAAAAAGAATGGGGAAAACATCTGTAAATCCAAAAATGGAAAACAAGAAAGAGTTAAAACAAAATTTTAACAAGATAACCAGGCTCTAACAGAGTCCAAGACCACAAGGAACCCCCCAAAAGCATGTGGAATCAAGGAAATCCTACACACAAGCTCCTTTCCTTCAGTTTCATTTTCATCGGATTCTATCTTGGGAAAATGCTTGCTACAGAAAACTGCTTGCTTTTGCTGATCAATAGATCAAGGAACAGTCAAAGGAGATAAGGAACATCTAGGAAGGGAGTGCACTGGCATTAATAAATGCGGACAGGCCAATGTAAACACTGTGCTCAATTACCATTTCTGTGGACCGAGCAATTTCTGAAAAGTATTTTCAAGCCTAAGGAGCATCTGGCTCCATTTATGGGAATACTCTGACGCCACTGCCTCCCAATTTTCACCCGGCCCACTCAATCCTCTTCCTTTTACCGTTTCAATCTTAATACCCTCCCTACTGCCCTGCTTGGCCTGTGTGCCTGCTGCAAGCTAAGTCACTTCAGCGTGTCTGACTCTTTGCGACCCCATGGACTATATATAGCCCGCCAGGCTCCTCTGTTCATGGGATTCTCCAGGCAAGAATACTGGAGTGGGTTGCCATGCCCTCCTCTAGGGGATCTTCCCAATCCAGGGATCAAACCCAGGTCTCCCGCATTGCAGGTGGATTCTTAACCATCCGAGCCACCAGGGAAGCCCTTAGGAATTCAAGTCAAACCCTTTGCCAGTGTTCTTCTAGGTTCAGAAAAATAAGGGCAAGCCCCAAAGCTTGGCCATAAGTCAGTTTATAATAGATACTCTACATCAGTCTACTTTGCTAAGCACCAAACTTTCTCTGTCTTATCATAGGTATCTCTTGGAAATTCCCAATACTCTTAAGCCATTTTGCCAAAACAATGACTAACACAGCATATTTATTCAGGTACAGTTCACCCTTTTGCAATGTAGAGACACAAACCCTGCACACACAGAGCTATGGGGAAGGTCACGTGAGACCAAGCACATCTGCAGAGGGTGCAGTTTAGGTGCAAGTCCCGTGTGCAAGGCTGTTTCCCACGTTACACAGTCACAGAGGAGGGAAGATCTTTGACGGAACGCCAGCTGGGGGATAACTTGCCAAGCAAACATTGCGATCCACTGCCAACATCTCCAGATAACTCTTCTCGGAAAGAGAATCTCTTCCTGTGATGAACGAATGTTTTGACGTGGTGATTAATCACAATTATGCTGGGGGAGCTGCCTGCAGGTCTCCTCCCACAGAATGCTACAAGAGCCTCCCCAATGCCACAGACTACAAAAGGGCACACCCAAATTTGTTTTAATTGACAACTGACCAGGAAATTGAGCCAAACCTCCAGAGGAGACATCTGTCATTATAGTTTCTCCCAAAAAGAAATGGGGCTTCCGCTTGCCCATTAGTGCTGAGTAAAGGGCAGAACTCTTCCTCAAGTCTGTTGTTTGAAAATATTGATCTTTATTTGCATCATCACTCATTCATTCACTGAGCCCTTCATGATGCTTCAGTGAATCTTTTAAAACTTAACTTCCTAACAGTAAGTTATTCTGAAAGAAGATTTTACTAAGTTCATTGATCCTCTTTTGCCAAGCTCGCAACTCCTGAATCTGGACAAATTAAACATGGTAAAGATTTCCTATGCCAGTTGAGGGACATTCTCTAGAAATCCAGAAAGCTTTTCTTCAGCTCCAAGACCAAGAAATGAAAGAAAGAAAGAAAGGACAGGGGTGAGGGAGGGAGAGAGGGTTGGTAAGAGAGAGGGAATAAATCATGTAAGATCCATATTTCCAAAACTGAAAGGACCAAACAATTCAACTAACATATATTAATCTTTATTCTGTAACAGAGACATAAATAACTTTATGAATTCATATGACCTGTACAAAAGACAAAATAAGATATTACACTAAGTTCAGATATGGAATATTTGGATTTACTATTAGCTGAACAGATAAATCTAAACAATCTTAGGAGTTAAGGCAAAAACCAGATGATACTTCAAACACAACAGAAGGTTTGAAAAATAGGTATAATTAAAAACAAGGGCATCCCATCTCCAGTTAATAAAGTAGTCATGTCTGAGGAAAAAAAAATCCCTTAGGTTTTAATAAAGTGGCTATTATCAATCATGGTAATTAAAATGAGCAATAAAGTATAAGATTTCCCATGGAGGAGAGCTGTTTTGTGCAGGTTTGAGGATTGAGCACTGAAGAATTCGGATATGCAACTTTTTCTGTGTTAGATTTATGATCTATTCTTCCTACTAGAAAATATAATTTGGAAAATATGACTCTTTCACATATATAATTAAAATACAACTATGAAGCATTCTTTTTTTTTTTTTAAGGGAAGTCGTGTGGGTGATCTCATAGAGTAAATTTGCGGGCAAGCCATTACCCTATTTGTCGAGAAGACACAGAGTCAGAAATTACCTTAAGAGAACCGAACAAACTAATCTCAAAGGAATAAAAACAAGTGTAACCAGTATATGGACACAGCACACAATTCTTTGGCAGGATCACACGAACCATTGATTGAAGTCAGAACTTTATATATAGAGTTCTCTAATTATCAGATCCGGTTGCCGGTCTTTGAAAACTAACTAAATAAAATGCCACATCTGCAACAAATTCAGTGATTCCAGGAAATTAAACTCAGAATAAACCTTGCAGACAGCTTTGAATTGTTACACTGAAGCATAGATGGGTATCAACTGTGTTGAGTCCCAATCCGAGTACACTGAAACACACACAAAAATAATCTGTGGAGCTCGGTACTGGTTCAGACAGGCCTAGCATCCTTACAGAGAATCCACATTCGCCCATGAGAAACCAGTGAAAGACATGAATCCCGTGAAGCGGAAGTGATCCTTAGGAAGTCAGGGGCAGGCCGCCCCTCCCCGGACGAGCATCATGGAGACCTCGAATCCTATAGGGGGAACACCAGGAAGCCAGAGAACGTGGAGTACTGCCAGCCTCCGACCAAGTTACCTTTCTCCAGTTTTAGGTAAACCTTATCCTCCTTATCCAGGTAGAGCAGGACCCCGTTCGTGGCAGCCTCACGTGTCACGTCTTTATCCCCGGCGAAGGCAGATATGACTGGTTTTCCGTTTAACATCAGGTTAACCTATAAGGAACAAAACAAGACACCGAAGAGCTCTCTCTAAAGTCAAATGAATGAATGAATGAATGAAACAGATTCACGGTTATAGAGAACCAACTAGGGTTACCAGCGAGGGGAAGGAAGGGGGAAGGAAAGACAGGGGGGAGGGGATTAGGAGGTAACACTGGCTGTGTAGCAAATGAACAGGCTCCAAGGATATTTGTGTACAGCATAGGGAGACACAGTCATTATTTTATAATCGCTTTAAATGGAGTGTAATCTATAAAAATATTGAATCGCTATGTTGTTCACCTGAAACTAACAATATTGCGAATCAACTATTCTGCAATAGAAAGAAAGAAACAAGGAAAAGAAGGGAGGGGGGAGTGGGAGGGAAGGAAGGAAGAAAGAAAGCATCTTTCTACAAAACATCTACAAGGGTCCAGGGTCAAGGGAGGAAGCCATGTCTAAGATGATCAACCTGGTAACGTATCTGATGTCCAGTGAATACATCCCTTTCCTTTCAAATTAGCTAGCTGTGACGGCTAGGCTTAGTGTGATCTTACTGAGCTGATCTTTTTAACTTGAAAAAAATTAATTTCTCCCACAGAAATTTCCTTAAATGCTCACAGAAGATCACCATCCATAGAGAAAAATCGAGCCATGTGAAACCTGACGTCCCCTCAGGACATAAATCAGGCCTCCTACTTTATTTATCTCTCATATTCAACAGCAAGTTTTCGGTGAGGACACATGCCTGTGGCTTCCCAGTGCATTAGTGAGAATTACCCCGCCCTTTGCTCTGAGAAGTTCGGGGACAGCAAGGCTCTACTAACATCTCTGCAGGTTGACTGTGCAGCTGAGACATGCATAGTGCTAGATAAACATCAGCTGAAATTATAGAATTTGAGTGTCCACTGTGATTTCTTCTTGTGTTTTCCCTGATAAGAAATGTACATTAAAAATAATAATCACTACTACCACTGAAGATTTTAATGATGGATAATTAGCAACAAATCAAATTTATTACCTTCACTCCATAGTAAAATTTTGATTATACTCCATCAAATATTACCTAAATTTCTAAATATTGGAGTTTGGGAAAAGCTTTTCCATGGGAGTAAATTTGTTTACTAGATATTCATTCCTTTTATGTCAAAAATTAATATTGAATAAATTATGAGGCTGATCAATTTATCCATTCACTAAGATATGTAAAAGTGGTAGATGTGTAATCTAACATTCATCTGGACACGATGTGACTCAGTGGTAAAGAATCTGCCTGCAATGCAGGAGACGTGGGTTCGATCCCGGGGTTGGGAAGATCCCCTGGAGAATGAAATGGCAACTCACTCCAGTATTCTTGCCTGGAGAATCCTATGGACAGAGGAGCCTGGTGGGCTACAGTCCATGGGGTCACAAGAGTTCATACACAACTTAGCAACTAAACCACCATCACCAATATACAATACAAACATTGAACAGATAATTTAAAAAGTACCCCAGAATTCCATAGACATATACTCGTATTACTGAGTGTCCGCATATTTGAATATTATAGGAATTAGCTCCATCATTGTACTTGAGTGTGAGTTCAAGCTTGTTCCTTAGAAAGCACAGCACAAAATGTATTAACTGTGGAATTGCAATTGGTAAGAATTCACTAATTTCAGAGTAACTGAGGATAAACTACTTAGAAGATAAACATAGCATATCCTTTCTTTAAAAGTATATTGAATAATTGTTCCTTCAGCAATTTATTTTCTCTTAGTTGTTAACTGCAGTTCATAATTTTTAACAATGACAGCAAATTTGTTTTATTTAGTAGGTACTTGTGAAACTCTAATAGTCTTAGTATTTTTTGTTGTTGTTGTTAAAAATTCAGGTAATTTTTGCACATGCATTAAAAGCAACCAAGGTCTTATAAAGAGATTTGTGCCACTGAATTTTTACTATTTCCTTCCTTCCTCCCTATTTTCTTTCTTAACAAAGAAAAGTAGCTTTAAAAACTATGCTTTTTAAGTGATTGGTTGTTATTAAGGTAATAAGTTCAAATGTGTATTTTTCTATATGCTTCTTGTCACATATTTTTCTACATGCTTCTATGCTTCATAGAAGGCGTTACTGAAATTACATGTTTTAAAAATAAACTACTATGAAGATGGCTATTTTTACAATGATAACACATAAATACTTAAATACATAGCCCACTATAGATAAACAGTGTCATTTCAGAGAAGGAACAGGTCAAAAGACATACCTGTATTGTTTGGCTCTGGTATACTTTAATTACGTGAAAACTGAAACTGTAAATTCCTTTTCTGGGTGCTACAAAGACAGACTCCAGGGTGAAAAAATTACCCACGTTTACTAGAATCTACAAATAAAAAGAATAAACACAGTCAACTATTACAATACTCTCTGTAAATAAAATCAGTGTTCTTCCTTCCCTTTTCTTTTCTTTCCTATTTTCTTTCTTAACAAAGAAAACTAGCTTTAAAAAATCACAGAAAATAAAACATGGAGTTATATTCCCTTTTTCTTTAGTGACTTGGAAAACAGATTTGTATGTTGGAAGGTTGGTCTTTTTAATGTTAGAAGAAAAAAATAAAGTCAGAGCTTTGTATTCATGCCTCGATTTCCAGCAAGGCTGGCTGGCTTTGAACATGTGGGGCTTATAAATACTGGCTGTACCTTCAGAGTCAGAAAAAGGCATCAGCCCCACGTCTACATGCCCACCCTCTGGAGCCTTCACATGTCCAGAGATGGCGTTCCCAGGCCAGCCAATCGCATCCAGGCTCTCTACAGGCCCTCCTGGACGCGCGCACAGAGGTCTGGATGCCCCCTCCACCAGGCGGCATAATCCGTGACACTGAACATCTGGTGCCCAAGTAATGCGAATGCCTGGCCCTCCTCTGAGCCTCCGCCAAGCCTCAGCTCAGATCCACAGCCACGCGTTCCCTTCCTATGCCACCCAGGTCTTAACTGTAAATATTTTGGCCATGATGGAGCCTTTGCAGGCTGCCAAGGAGTAGAGACTGTGAAACAGGTGGCATTCTCTGTTCTCCCCAGTGTTAGTCAGCATCCGTGCCCTGATCAATTGCCTGCTATTTGTTTAAAAGTTCAAGGGACAAAAAGGAAGACTGAAATAAAGTGCTGGTTCCCAAGAAAACAGCAGTGCATTCTATATTCTGAGATGTTCAGCTTAGTTCTACTGATTATGAAATTAACTCTGCATTTCAATAGATGACCTCTTAAACTAAATGCCACATGTGACAGAGTGAGAGAATGTGTGTGTGTGTGCGCGTATTGGGGATGGGGGTAGCAGGCAGGGTATAACTAAGGTTTCTTCCATTTCTCTCCCAGAAATAAATCTAGAAGTGGCATTCAGAAAAATCAGATGTCCTTACAAAAATACATTTCCCTCATATCAATGGCAATCCGCTACTGTTTCTTTTAAACACTACATTCAGGCTAATATTAAGCCCTTTGCATAATTCCCTAGACATACTATTACCTGTGAGCAATGCATCAGAATATGGTGATGGTCAGGTAGATGTACCACGCTCAACCCCCAACTTAAAATGCATATGTGTATATCATTTTATTCTGCGATTACTCCTTTTTCCAAGTAAGCATCAGATTTCTTTCTCTGACCCTATGATCGACGGTCTTTCAGCAACAGATCACCAGCTATGCAATACTTCCCAACAGAGGTTTTACAAAGATTTCTTTAGGCACATTTAAAATAATTTGAGGTACTTAGCAGGGACTTCCTGAATCAGACACAAGTAGCATAATTCATTAGCAATAATGGAGCTAGCTGATTAGTGTTGACTACACATAAGACTGAATGTTGACTGTACATTGTAATTAGAGCGCCCAGGCACCTCGAGATTTATTACCAAATGTGTCTTATTGTCTCTAAGATGCAAGAGGACCCAGAACAGGAGAGCAAACCCTTCTCCTCTTCTAAATGACAGAAAGGTCACTGAACATAATGCCCTGTACAGAGGACAGTGCAGGGTCCACAGTATTTAATTAATGCACTGAAATACAGACCAGGGGTTGTGCTAGACTTTATTTCCATCAAGATGAAAAATACTGCACCAAAACCCAAAGGGGTTGCTTAATTCTTTTAAAATGATGGCTTTTCCATAGGAAGCCCCAGAGAGGCATTCTCTGTCTTTGACCAGCTGGAGAGTACATTACTTAGTAACAATTAAGTAAGGAAGAGAAATGTCACCTCACCGCTCCCCAGGCACATCCTGCAGCGCCACTTAACCCATGTCCGTGCCCATGAGGCATGCCACTGTGAACCACACACGCAGGACTTCGGAATTTAAAAGACTCGGGCGCAGCAGAGGCTGAAATGATCAGCCTGGAGTCTGTTTTCAGTTTTAAGACTCCTTCTTCAGCCGATATCCTGGGGTTTCTCAGCAGCTAGACCCCCGAGCTCCAATCGCGAAGATGAAGCTCCAGTGGCCTTCAGTCGCTCCCTGTCCCCTGTCCTCAGCCCCCAGCCCTCTCTCCCCACTACTTCCCGGGTCTCTGAAAGGGCAGGAGCGGGGGACGGAGAAAGGCTTCCTGGCGCTTCCCTACAGGAGCTCAGCGCCGCTGCCCATTGCTTCTCTCCTCCTCTCAACTTTTCTCCAAGTAGCGGAGGAGGGCTTTCTGCGGCAGCCGCGCCTGGGACCGAACAGGGGGCGAGATCTGACCCGGGCCCCCGCTGCCGCCTCCGCAGCCCCCTGCGGGGTCTGTGCAGAGTGTGGACCCCTCCCAACCCACCCCGCCCAGGGCTCCCTCTAGGGAGAAGCTTCTCCATCCGGGAGGAACACTACCATCTGTTCGGCCCTGCAAAGAGTCCCCTGCCTGCCGGGGGACTGCCTCCGCGGCCACCGCCGAGGAGTGGAGGCTGGGCGCCAGGCTCGCGCCGAGAGACGGCGAGGTGCAGGGACCAGGACCCGCTGGCTCTGGCAGACCTGTTGCTGCTCAGCGTGTCCCAAGCTCTCCCTGCGGCTCTGCGCTGCCAGCCCCTCTCCCATCGCCCCAGCAGCTCTCCGGAGGCCAGGAGGGAGTGGTGGCGGGCTGGGGCGGGGGAGACCTCAGAAGTTTCAGATCCCGACGCACGGAGACGCCAGTGCAGACCAGGCTCCCTGCACCGCAATCAGGGCGGCTCGGCCTGAGCAGACGACCCGGGGCTCAGCCGCCTGCACGTCGCCCCTCCCGCTACCCGAGCCCTGGCCTCCCGCGCCCCCGGGGCTCTGACCTGGTCGAAGTAAATGATGCGCGTCTTGTTGCTCATCTCGGACGGCTCGTGGTTGGTGCTGCGCACCGCCGAGAAGGCGACCTTGGAGTTGGCCGCCCGGACCGAGATCCCCAGGGGCGAGGAGGAGGAGCCCTTGGAGTCCGTGGCCGGGTTCGAGTCGCACACCACGAGGCACTTGCCCTCCAGCACGATGGGCTCCGTGTCGTTCTGCGCCCAGACGCGCAGCCCCGGCAGGGTGAGGGCCAGCAGCAGGGCCGGCAGGGCGCCCGTCGCCCGGCGCCCGGGGCCCATGGCGAGCGAGGCTGGGGGCCGCCGCAGCCCGCCGGCGTTCCCTCGCGCCCGCGTGGCCTCCTCCCCGGGACCCCGGCGCTGGGGACGGTGCGGGCGGCTAGATGCACCACGCGGCGGGGCCGGCGGCGGCGCGCACACCTCCGGCAGCTCCGTGGTTTGAAGTCAGAGTTCCCCCTCGCGCTGTCTCGCTGGCTCTGCTACCTTCGTCCTTTAAGGAGCTCATGCAGAACCCCCTCCCCCGCCCTCCTCCGCCCGAGATCAGCCCTGCCTGGGACCCCCGCACCCACCCTTGTTCCTAGACATCTAAGTCGCCGAACCCTCCCGTTCACCCCTCAAAGAGGAAAATGATCAGAAATCCTCACCCCAAACCTAAGCTCCCCCAGGTGAAGCGCGCAGCAGGAAAAACCAAGGGGACTCGGAGAAGCCCCGCGGTCGGGGCCAGGGTCGTCCCGGTTCGTCTCCGGCTGGCGGCGGGGACGGATTACAGAAGCCGAAGCTGTTTCCCGGAGCGGGAAGAACCCGCGGCTGTGTTCATGGCCAGGTCTCTAGCGACTCTCGATCTCGCTTGGTCAAAAAATTCCCCAGAGCTTGGCGTCTCTCGGAAGGCGGCAGGGCGACAGCGGCTAGCCGGGTCCTCAGCAAGGAGGCAAAAATCCGCGGGATCCGCTGCACGGCGACGGGCGGCTGGCCCCGGAGCCCTTGCCCGCCGCCGCCGCGCGCCGCGAGCCCCCGCGCACAACTTTCCGTGTCCTCGCGCAGCCGGGGGGCGCGAGGCGGGCACACGCGCGCTATTTATAGGAGCGCACGCGGGCTGGGCTTGGCTCGCCTCTCAGCCCGCCGACGCCCCGGGAAGGGGAAGACGTCCGTGGACCCTAGCTAAGCAGCTCCCGCCTGGCCTGGAACAGACTCCCGGCACTCGAGGCGCACGGCTCTGCTGGCCGCCGAGGTCTGAGGGCCCCCAGCCCCGGGAGCGCGCGGCACCTAGACTGTGCGAGGGACAGGCGCCCAGCGCCCCGCGCCCGCCCAGCTTCCGCGCCCGCTAGCCCCCTCCTCGGTGCGGGCTGGCGGAGAGGGCCGAGGCGACCCGGGACTTCGCCGCCGAGAGGAGCGCGGCGCTGCCAGCCCCGCCCGCGGAGCGAAGGGCGGCAGCGGCGGCGCGCGGCTGGGGACCCAGGGAGGGGCCCGCGCCGCCGGCCCGACCGCGCCCAGCGCAGCGCGGGTCTCGCCAAGCCCGAGGGCCCAGAGACCTCCGGGGAGCCTTGGGGTAAGCCGGAGCCGCTGGGAGCAGGCGCCCGAGGCCTCCTGCTCTGGAAAGGGAGGCCTCACAAGCCTCTGGGTGCACCTTCCCCCCACACCGCCAGTCCATCCCAGACAAGACCAGGAGAGAAAGGGAGTTAACTCAGCAAGAATCAGTCCTCGGAGCCTTAGCCCTCCAACAGGCAACCCCCCCGGAGAACACTGCACCTCTCCGTGTGCCGCCCTCGCCCTGTGCCTGCCCAGTGCCATCTTGGCCTCTGATTGGCACGGTTTAGCGGCCTCCTCTGCAGCCCCCGCTGTGAGGGAAAGGCTTGTCTGGTGACCCGCTGCCTGAACTTGACCAAGTCACTCATCTTTCTGAGACGGAGGGGCTCCACTAATCAAGGCCCCACGGGCCCTCCACTTCTGTGACGCTTTGGGGTCATCACTCCCCTCCCAAATTCCTTTCAGACTCCCAACTGCCCAGGTGTCCCAGAGGACAGGCCCTAGGTCTTTAATCAAACAGAAAGTGTTTATTGAGCAATGTCCCCCAGGTGGATGGCGTCCTACTCCTTCCTGAGCGAAGAACACCCTCTTCAGCCTGAATTCAAGCTGCTCCAAACAGAAGTCAGACCTGTGTCTCCAGGCTTGTCCCCTCATCAGGTCCTTCCAGAGGGCTATGTGTTGAGCCACAAGCATCGCACTGCAGCTCCAGTTGTTAAAATCAGAAATACTTTTACCAATTGGTACATCCCCAGCCCCTACCTCCATATAATCTTGCAACTAAGGTTCCTGGAGCCAAAGGGGCCTGCAGAGGGTGCTCCAGTGAGGCCAGTATCAGCTCTGAGCGTGGGGCCCGGTGCCCTGCTGTTTGTCAGCTGTCGAGTCACTGAGCCACCCCAAGCCTAGCGGAGCTTTTCACCTGAACCCTGGCTGCACTTTGCACCTCCCTCCTGGCTTTTAGCACAATCTGCTGCTAGAGCCGCCGCAGCTTCTTCTCATTTGATGCTGCCTTTTGAGGACAGGGACTGGATCTAATGTGGTTCCCCTTTGCCTCCTGTAGGAGTACTCTGCCTTTCTGGTCCAAAACAGTTCTTTAGTAACTAAGACCTGGGCTGTTCAATTTCAGGCTGGAAGAACTTTGAGGAAAAAAAGCTCTGTTGACTACAACAGTTTTAAATAGTCAATTAAGTTGTCTTCCCTGCAACCCCAGTATATTCTCCCAGCATCGTTGTCTTCTCTGGGTGTCTTTCTTCCTGCAAGAACTCGGGGTTTAAAGAAACTTCTTCCCTCCCTCTTTTCCTCTCTACAAAGTACTCATTTTGTAGCCCCCAAATCCAGCGTAGTGATCATATTAGGGACTCAGAAATTGATTGTGAAATGACTGACTCCGCCAGAGAGAATGTCAGTATCAGCCATTCGCCTTATAATATAAACTGGCTTAAATGAATCTCTCTCAGTAAAATTTAAATGCAATGCCTCCTAGGTAACTGGAGATGAAAGTCTTGGTTCCTTACTAAGAGATGGTCCCCTATTTAGGGGGTTCTAAAGATGTGGAACACTGCATTTTCTTTTGACTCCTACTGGAGAAGCAATCTGACATGGTAAATCACAGGGCCTTGTCTCCCGTTCCCATCACAGGTGATTGAACAAGGGGAGGCCCTGGGTTCCAGGGCTGTTAGTCCATTCGGTACCAGAAGCCTATGCTTCTGTGTCCTGATTCCACCAGATAAAGTGGGGCTGGTGCTTTTCTCTGGGATCTGAGTGGGGCACAGATGGTCTCCAGTAAGCGCTGGGTCCTGCGGAGGAGAGGCCTGTCGTCTCCTGAGCTGGCTGTCCACGGGCCGTGTGCAAGTTTAAGCAGACGGGCATGCTGGAGGAAACAGGAGGTGACCACTCTGGTGGACAGAGGCCAGTTCTCTGCACTTCTGAGACACGGAAGGAGCGAGGGAGCGAACCGTCTCCAGCTTGTTCACTCCTAGTCACAAGACATCCAGCAACCGTGAGTTTTTTGAGAGGCTCCTGCATCCTTGTAATAAAACTCATTTCACTTGAGCTGGTTATAGTAACCTACTACTGTTCCTCACCATTCAGGATCCTCATTAGAACTACATCCCAGAAATCATACCACACAAGCCCTTGCATCTCCTGCCAAAAGACATTACCAAATCCAATTCCCTGCCTATGGGACATGTTTTCCTAACATTTGGAGAGCAAAAGCATCACCTGCTCCCCAAGCTTTCTCCAGCCCCAGCATCCCCAGGAGGAAAGAAACAGGATCAAATCCAAGTTTCATTCCAGCCACAACACACATCTGCTTCTTCCTTCCCTCTCTACCTACCTCCTTTCTCTTTCTTTCTTGTTGCAGATGTACTATTAAAAATCCTAGTTGTGACTGTGACACAAATGTGTCACTTTTCTGAGATTCCCAGGCTGCATTTGATTCTAGGAATTCTGTTGCTAGACCTTTAGCAATTTCACTTCTCTGCATCTGTGCACATCGTAAAGTAAATTATTAGAAGTATTAAAACCTGAACTATTCTTGCATAGGACAGTAATACTCCTGTGGTCAGTAACATTCCATTACATTTATGTACCTTGTTTTCTTTATCCATTCATCCATACATTCATGGACATTCGGGTTGCTTCCAATGTCTCGGCTACTGTGAATAGTGCCACTGTGAATCCTGGGGTGCTTTCCAAACACTGGTATCTTTCCAAATTAGAGTTTTCCACTTTCTGGGTATATATCCAGGAGTAGAATTGCTGGGTCATATGGTAGTTCTATTTTTAGTTTTTTAAGGCACCTCCATACTGTTCTCCATAGTGGCTATACCACTTTACCTTCCCAGCATCAGTGTAGGAGGGTTCCCTTTTTTCTCCACACCCTCTCCAGCATTTATTATTTGTAGATATTTTGATGGTGGCCATTCTGACTGGTGTGAGGTGATACCTCATTGTTGTTTGATTTGCATTTCTCTAATAATTAACAATAAATCATCAGGATCAAATCCACTCTAATAAAATGTCTGTCTGCAATGCGGGAGACCCTGGTTCAATCCTTGGGTTGGGAAGATCCCCTGGAGAAAGGCATGGCAACCCACTGTGGTATTCTTGCCTGGAGAATCCCATGGACAGAGGAGCCTGGCAGCTACAGTCCATGGGGTCTCAAAGAGTTGGATACAATTGAGTGACTATCACTTTCTTTCTTTTAATAATTAGTGATGTTGAACATCTTTTCATGTGCCTATCGGCCATCTGCTTATCTTCTTTGGAAAAATGTCTATTTAAGTCTTCTGCCCATCTTTTGACTGGGTTGTTTGCTTTTTTAAGAGGGATCTTGAAAATTTTGATCCATGCTTAGGTCCAAGAAAGGGAGGCCAATGAGACAAAGGGGATTTAGTGGAAGGGCTATATGTCACAAGTCTAAGGGCAAAACTGAGCCTTGGGAATGTAGCGAAGCCTTGTGGATAACCCAGAATGTTGCCTTTCCTCTGTCTATCTAGCATCTATCTATCAACTTATCTACTGTCTACTACTAAATATCTAGATCTATCATCTACCTATCTGTCTATCATCTATCTATATCTCCATGTCTCTCTCTTTCTGGCACAACTTCCCAGGTTTTGCTCACTGCAATCCAGCTTTCTCTGAAGCTTACATGGTAGACAGTGGCCACTGACACCCCCAAACTGTAGACATGACAGATCCACCCCCCCAGAGGGGCCCCCGAATCTCAGGGAACAGATGCCCTGCCCCCGGGACCATGCACACCCCTCGTAGTGCACGCACGGTGATTCTCATAGCTAGGTGTGTGCAGAACGGGAGCAGGCTCCAGAGGAGAGTACAGTTCCCGAAAACTCCTGCAAGTAATGCGTGATGAAGGGAAAAGGAGCCAGAGACAGACTAGTCTGTAATGTGTGATTCCATGTTAGCAGACTGCAAGTGTATATAGATATGGGTATTTTTGTTATTCAAAGGAAAAATATGAAAAAGTAGATGGCAAATTGTTAACAGTAGAGAAACAAAGTAAAAGGAAAATAAACTTAATTTTACTTCATCAGTTTATGATTTGAATGGCCACAGCAATCATCTATTACCTCATGTTTCACATTTAATATTGTTTTTTTAAAGGAAAAGGGTGCTGGAAAGAATGCCCAATAGAAATCTACTACATTGAATTTTTTTTTTATAATTTAAACTTAATTAAAGTTTGGAGAGAAAAAGAACTAACATTCTTTTTCATAAGCTGAATTGGTTGAACTACAATTTCCTTTCTTTTGTCATATTGATCCAACTCTAAAAAATAGCTCACTCAAAGTCTAGGAAGACACCCAGACATATAAAGCCTCCCAGTCCACATTTAAGAAAAAAAATTACATTGCAACTGGTAAGCTCATGAGTAGTATCAAAATAGCTGATTACATTTTGGTTGAGCCCAGCTCCTCATAGAACGTGTCAGCACCTGAGAACAATCACAGCCTGTGCTGGTCATGTTTGTTTCTGTCGCAGACACAAGGAGGATCTGGATGTAGTGTCCAAATCAGTGGCTTCTCATAAGAATCTGCTGGGAGGCTTATCTTCAGTGCAGATCCTCTGGCCCTAGTCTGAGATGGTGGTTCTTCTCACAAATTGGAAATCTGTTTCTTAACCAACACCTGGGTGAACCTGAAGCAGATGGCACTGTGACTTTGTAGATGCCACTGGTTGGGTACATCCCCCAAGGGTCCTTATGCAGTCAGGTTATTATTCCTTTGGTTGAAAATAGGGCACTTAGATCAGCTTCATCTTCTACTGGCTCTATGACCACAGGGGAAGTTACAGACCTTCTTTCAGTCAGGAAAACTGCAATTATAAAAAAAAAAAAATACTCAGTCCATAGTTCATGGTGGGGATTGAACAAGGAAGCATAAGCAGGGTGCTTAGCTCAGTATTGGGAACACAAGAAGTGCTTAATTAAGAGTAGTGACTGTTATCATTAATTCCTGGAATCTATTCATGACTAAAGGCAAGGGTGCACCAGAGCACCCTGGACCAAGGCTCATTGACTGTTGGCGAGAAGCGGTCACAGTTGAACCTCACTGACATTATAACAGGAGAGAACACAGCTTCCCCAAACAGAGGAGAGACTCAAGTTCCAGATGCCCAGTGCAGACACAATAACCAAAGTCAATCTGTGGGCAAGCTTTTGCCATTAGATGAGTGCCTGAGTTTTAGAGCGATGAGGCTGACAAGAGTTAAGCTGCAATAATTCTACCTGGCTAAAGCCCAACTTAAGAAGGCTGAGTGTTGAAGAATTGATGCTTTTGAACTGTGGTGCTGGAGAAGACTCTTGAGAGTCCCTCGGACTGCAAGGAGATCCAACCAGTCCATCCTAAAAGAAATCAACCTTGAATATTCATTGGAAGGACTGACGTTGAAGCTGAAACTCCAATACTTTGGCCACCTGATGTGAAAAACTGACTCATTGGGAAAGACCCTGATGCTGGGAAGGATTGAAGGCGGGAGGAGAAGGGGACGACAGAGGATGAGATGGTCAGATAGTATAACTGACTCAATGGACATGAATTTGAGCAAACTCCAGGAGACAGTGAAGGACAGAGGAGGCTGGCGTGCTGTCATCTGCGGGGTCGCAGAGAGTCGGACACGACTTAGTGACTGAACAACAACCACAAAGCTCTTAGGTAAAATTAAGGCACCAGGCAACTTGTGAGCTTCCTGCAAGAATGGTCAAAGAGTTTTGATTTCTTTTTTATTTCTTCCTTCCCCATTCTCTTAATCATGGGGTCTCATCACTCAGAGTATCTGAGAGATGCGTTTAGTGAAAATGAAAGTCAAGCACGGGTGGTGGGAAACAGCCATCAAGGTCAGAGGAACCGGAAAGCCATGTGGGGATGGGAACCAGACAGAGGTGTCCTGAGGAGCTGGTCATCCAACTACTTACTTGGCAGTTGAAGGTCCTAGAAACTTTTCATTTCCCTGAGCTTCTCTATCCATCTTGAGGGGGAAGAGGGAGAAAGCTTCAGTCCACAAGGTCACCCTCATCTCTACTGCCCTTCACAGCACCTGCCTGGGGGGAGTGTGGGGAAGGAGGCCTGAACTGGCGGGGAGAAGACTGGCTGCATCCCCATTGCGTCTCTCAGATGAGCCTCTCTCATGGCTGCATGTGACCTCATGTTTAAAGAGAGGTGTCTTCCTACAACACAGCCGCTGAAAGCAAGCCAACCACTTTGTCTGGCTCCCAGCTGAAAAAACGGCAATCTGTTTTGACTCTGACGGAAAAGGTACTGATGGTGGGCTCCCTGGGAGCAGCTGTGTCAGCTGCCACTGTCAGAATTCCAGGAGCACTTGACCTGAGCAGTGCTCCCCTCAGGGCCTCCCAAGTGGCGCTAGTGGTAAAGAACCCGCCTGCCAACGCAGGAGATATGGGTTTGGTCCCTGGGTCGGGAGGATCCCCTGGAGGAGGGCATGACAATCCACACCAGTATCCTTGCCTGGAGAATCCTATGGAGAGAGGAGCCTGGTGGGCCACAGTCCATGGGGTCACAGAGAGTACATGGCTGAAGCAACTTAGCATGCACGCATGTACAATGTTCCCTTTGTGTGCTGAGTTTAGAGTCTAACTCTGCAATACATTGCAACTCCATTGGTCCCCCTCTATGTCTGAAGAAGCCTCAATTGCTGATAAATTCTCCCATTTAACTGAGATATAGATCTTTATCTATATCTTTATCTGAGATATGTTACCACCCTGATTTCACAGATGAGGAAAGAGAGGGTCTGAGAGGGTGCTGCAGAAGGGGTGGATTTGATTGCAGGACACCTGTCTTCATGTCTTTCCCATAAGACCATATAAGAAAGGTTGAAAAGAAAGTGCAATGGAGCTTTTGGTATGTTCAGAACTAATTTTTTGCCTGTGATGAACCAAATTAAGAAGAGAAACTGACTGTATCTATAGAAGTATTAATATCAGTAGAGAACAAACAAGGATGAAACTTAAGGAATAAGAAGACAGATCTCAAATCACAGAATTCTAATAAAAGCTATTGACCATAAGCCCAAGGTGGAGAGGTATAGGTATATGTGTGTGTATAAACATATATAATGAATTAAATAACAAATGTTTATATGTGTCATTAGATACATTAGATATTGTCATTAGATACATGGTCAGATCAGCTCATGACCTCAGAGTTTTGTGTGCGTTTCATTTACAGTGATCCCCAGGGTTGCAATTTCACATTCACTGTCTTTTCATGTGACTCAAATGCTCTTCCCCATCGTGCTGTAAGTTCCATGAGGGCAGAACAGAACTGCTTTTTGCTCACCATAATATAGCTGATTTCTCACAACAGTTCCTGGCACATAGTACACATGTGTTAGATATTTGTTGAAGTTAAAGAATAAAGCGATGTGGCATAGATTCTAACTTTGGCTACCTTCTCTGAGTGTATTTCCAGTTACAACACTAGTTTCAAAAATTTACTTACATTTTCTCTAATCCTCACGCGTTCTTCATGATCTGTAATAACCCACCCTCTGTACTGGAAATCTGATGCATTTCAGGGAAAACGTTCAGTGGCCCTTCCTTTCCCTGGACACCCGTCTTCACAGCTCTGCCATGCTTTCCCTTCCTCATGCTGGGTCGTGAGTGTCTCAGTTTTGGCCAAGCTACTGGCTCAGCCACTTTCTTTTCTGCCCCTGGGGTTCTGATAATGCCTCTTCTTTGTTAGATCGTGGGTTCAATGAAGCAAAATCTGCCCTTTGCCTACTAATTGGGTACCTGCAGGATTCTAGGAACAGTTCCAAGGTGAGAGGCTATGGCTTCTGAATCCGTTGGCTTCTGGCTTCTGGCTATCTGGGCTGGCTGTGGGCATCCTGAACGACAAACAATACACCAACTAACTTGACACTCTTGGCCATCTGTCTGTTGGCTAAATAACTACCTCTTGGATAAACCAACTTATCACTGAGGCAGCTGGTGTTTGAGAGATTGACTGAGCTGAACAGCTTCTGGGTTGGGTCCAATATTTCCTGACCACAAAAAAAAAAAAAAAAAGAATTCACAGGGCTTTGAATGAGCTTTGTGGAGTCTTTATAAAGCAAAAGAGATAAGAAAAGCAAAGTGAATGGGGAAATAGACGGGCTGTGCTTCAGAGTGCGGCTTTGTGCAGCATGGGTCACCGCACTCCCCTTGTCGCCGTGTCTCATTCTGTCTCCCTTCTACCATCCACACATCCTCCACTTTTCTGCTTTTCTAACTCTCTTCCTATATGTTTTTTCTCAAGTTCCCAGTCTTACACTCCACTCAGCCAGTAGGTAATTAGGGCTTACACAGGGCGTTAATTAGGGCGAGGGTGGAAACTCCAGTGCTGTCAGGGCTGTGGCCGGCATCTGTGACTCTTTCTGGTTACTCAAGGGTAGAAACCCCTTCTCACCTCTGGGACCCTTCTCCTCAAGGAGCAGAGCTGAGAGCACCAGATAGTCGTGTCCAGCTTCCCTTGCAGCTAGGGCACAAGCACGTGACCTAAATTCTGCCAGTCAGACACCCCCAGCCACCGTTGAATTACAAGTCTGCACGGGGCAGCAGGGAACTCATGGAACCCCTTCTGGGGAGAGAGGAAGCTGGCGCCACTGTTCTGGGGCAGAAACAGCACCTCGGGCCTGGAGCAGGTGACACATGCACAGGCGGCCATGTCTGGGTCTGCGGGAGGCAACCACGGCTGCGGCCAGGTCTCAGCAGCCTCAGCTCAGGGGGAAGAGCTGTGTGCCCCCCTGGGTGCATCAGTCCCAACCCCAGGCTTCCGTTCTCTAAGAGCCTATGAGCCACTGGATGTGAGTGCTCAGCACTCGGTCCTGTCTGCCTCTGCGACCCCATAGGACTGCAGCCCACCAGGCTCCTCTGTCCATGAGATTTCCCAGGCAGGAATACTGGAGTGGGTTGCTATTTCCTCCTCCAGGGGATCTTCCTGACCCAGAAATCGAACTCATGTCTCCTGTCTCCTGTGTCTTTTGCATTGGCAGGAGGATTCTTTACCATTGAGCCACCTGGGAAGTATCAAACCACTGAGTATACTCTAATAGATTCCTTTTCTACCAAATCAGTCAGTCAGCTCTTGTTGCTTGCAAGTGTGAGTCCAGATGGACACTGGGGCTAATCAGGAGCCATAAATGGGTGATGTCAGAAGGAGGGAATCGTGGAAAGGTAGATCATTTCCACCTCATCTTGAACAGGCAGCTGCTAGTAAACCTGGTTCAATGCCAGATGTTTGATTTTTCAAAAAAAAAGATAAGTTCTGATTTTTTGGTGAAACTTTCACTTTTAGATGTTAGCAACTCGTCCAAAAATGTTTGGGAGGTACACAAACATGACTGTATGCTACAAATAGCTCCAGAACTGCCAGTCCACATTCTCTTTACTTTGTATTTTTGTCATTTATGTGTTTGTGGTGTTTTTGTTTTTGCTTTTTGTTTTGTTCTGTTTTTTATTTTTAAGAAACATTTCAGAATATCTGTGACAGAGAGGCTTCTTTGAAGTAATATTCCTTTTTTGAAGTGCAGTGCTTTTTTAAAAACCTTGATTTTTGGCCTCACTGAGCAGCTTGCAGGATCTTAGTTCCCCAACCAAGGATCAAACTTGCACCCCCAGCAGTGAAAGTGCTGAGTCCTAACGGCTGGTCCGTCAGGGAAGTTTTGTAATGTTCTTATTTCCCGCTCAAACTCTACACTTTACAGGCGCTCGACTAGCTCACAGATTTATTTTTGCCTGTGCTGGGTCTTCCTTGCTGGGTTTTCTCTGGTTGTGAGCGGGGGCTGCTCTCTGATGGCGAGGATGTTCTCTTTTTTATGAGGATGCCCAGGCTCCTCACTGTGCGGCTTCTCTTGGTGTGGAGCGGGGGCTCTAGGCACTCGGGCTTTGGTAGGTGTGCCTCGGGGGCTCTCGAGTCAGGGTCAGTAGTCGTGGTGCACAGGCTTAGTTTCATGTGGGATCTCCCTGGACCAGGGATCCAACCCGTGTCTCCTGCATTGACAGGTGCATTCGTGGCCAACAGGGAAGCCCTACCTCACAGACAGAAAACTGTTGGGGAGTAGGCTGGTTTGAAGGGGAAGTAACAGTGCTGGTTCCAAACCATCACAGCTGCCCAGGTGGCCCCGCTCACACCCACCGCCCGCCTGGTCAGAGGTTTGACTCGCATGACCCCTCCAGCTCAGACATCACCTCTGACTCAGGGAAACATCTGAGCCTCCTCCCGATGTGCCTGCTCCAGCTGGGACGCCTGGCTCTCACCGGCCACGGGCCATGCCCTTTACTGTCCCAGCCTCACAGAACAGGCTCAGCAAATGCAAGAGAGGCTGGACTATGCATTCCTGGCATCTTTAGCCTTTAAAATGGAAGGTAATCCTTCCTCTTGGACTTCTGCTCCTGGGGACAGGCAACTGAGGCCACTTGTTCAACAAAGCCCATATGTCCTTCTGAGACTCAGAGCAGATCAAGCTGAATGTCTGCCTCTGCCAACCAAGACCTCCCAAATAACAGGGTTGTCTTTTGCTTTCAACAGAAAACAGTAAAAGGTGACAAGGGCAAATGAAATTTCTGTATTTTGGTAACCAATGTGAAATGCACATTTGCCTACTAACGTTTTATGACTCTCAGCTCTACCTAAGAAGATGCTTCAATTAAGGATTAAAGCTCAATGGTAAAGAATCCACCTGCCAGTGCAGGAGATTCGAGTCCCATCCCTGGTCCAGAAAGAGCCCACATGCTGTGGAGCAACCAAGCCCGTGCACCACAAGTGCTGAGCCTGTGCTCTAGGGTCCCACGTGCTGCGACTACTAAGCCCGAGCACCCTGGAGCCCATGCTCGGCAACAAGAGAAGCCACGGCAATAACAAGCCCTGCAACAGGGGAGGAGCCCCCTCACTGCTCCTAGAGAAAAGCTTGAGCAGCAGTGAAGACCCAGTGCAGCCAAAAATTAAATAAATAGATAAAAAAAATTTTAAGTATTAAGCACAAGGAAAGTATTAACAGAGGAACCAATGCAATGAGTGATGAGAAGGAGCTGTGTGTGTCCAGGACCTTTTGAGGATGACTCAGTGAGGACTTCAGTCCAAATGAGCTGTGAAAAAACTGCTCTTAACAAAGGCAATTAAAATGATGAGACTGAATCAATAAGAAGCCCTGAAAGAACCCTTATTTACTGGATCTTTGACAGAAGAAGCCAATCCTTCTGCTCAAACCCCAGTGGCTCTGAGGCTGGCAAGGGCAGCGAGGACAGAAGAGGCTGAGCCTTAGATACTGAAGGGAGAAAGAATGCGTTTCCAGTTGCACGTGGGACACAGACACAAACCCAGCCTCCCGCGAGCTTCCCCCAACAAGTGGATGCCGAAGAAGCCAGACGCGCGTGCAATTAGTGATTTTACATGGCTTGCCAGAGCCCCATCGAATAGCCTCTCGAAAACTCAAGTTCACATTGTTCACATTGCTATGGAAACACTCTCCTGTCAAACAGAAAGAAAACCACAGGATTGACTCTCAAGTTCTATACAAACTGTTACATCTGTACCTGCATGACCATGTGTGAGCACGCGTGCAGGTGCACACACATGCACACACAGACACACACCACACACATCCTGGGAGAAGCATGCAGATGCTCATCCTCTGGACTGCAGATTTACGTGAAATAGCCTTTTCCAAAAGGAAATGGCTAACCACATCTCCATGAAGGGGATCTACAGAAGTCATTTCTTGTTTGACAGGTGAGATGCGGAGGAGAAAAAGCACCAGGAAGCGTGCTGTGGTCTTTCAGGGAGGAATCCCTCCCAGTTCCCTTCCTGGCTTCAGCACTCACCCCCTTCCCTTGAACACCCCCTCCTTCTCAAGCACTTGAAGTCTCCTTTCCCTTTTTTCTTTTCTTTGTCAGAAAGTTCTGAAATTGTAACTTTCTTGGGACTAAATAAGGTATCTGCATTATAGTTCCACAAGACAGTGTCTAATGCTGTGATGAAACGTGGGCAGAACTGGAACATTCGCCTTTTCTAGAAGTAGGGGTGGGCACTTCATTTCTAAGGGTCCCCTAGACTTTCTTCTTGAAGACAGGTCCTCACCTATGTTTTGTCTTCATCCCCATCATTCTGGTTAAGCCACCAACGTCTCCCAACTGGGTACTGAGAGGCTTTCTAACTGGTTGGCCTGAATCCAGGGTGGCCCCATCTGCCATTCCCCCGCTGATGACAGAAGACCAAAGTCTGATGGTTTCATACCCTGACGAGACCGTCTCACTTGCTCGTTAGCTGCCATATCATGTCCGACTCTTTGTGACCTCGTGGACAGTAGCCCACCAGGCCCCTCTTTCTGTGGGATTTCCCAGGCAAGTATATTGCCATTTCCTTCTCCAGGGTACTTTCCTGAGCCAGGGATCAAACCTGTGACTCCTGCATTGGCAGGTGGATTCTTTACCACTGAGCCACCAGGGAAGCCCCTTACCTCTGAGATAAAAGCGGAAGTCCTCACCAGTCCACTCACCACCCCTGGAGTGCCCACACCTCCCAGACATACTCGGTTTGGGTTTCTTGTTGACTGTCACAATTACCACTCATCAGTATATTTTACTTTCTGATAGTTTACAAACTCTGTAAGACCTAGGATCACATCTGTCTTGTTCAGAATGATAATTCCTCTACTCTGCACAATACCTACCATACAGTAGGAATTCAATAATTTTGTGTTGAGTAAATGAGTGAATTAACAAATAGGTTCTGGAAACTGATGGTCTAGCTGTAAACCCCTTAAAGGAAAACTCCTTGGTGCTTCAGCCTGCTGTGTTGTTCAGTGTACAAGTATAAATCTGCATGACAAAAACAGATCTCTACTTATCCAAAATATAAGTGTCTGTTAGGCCCCAGATTAATATTATCCAGCCCTCTGCCCTCAAGGTGGGGGCAGGGGAAAGCAGGTGCAGGGAATAAATGAGGAGGAAAAGATACCTTTGGAGAAGGACTTAAGAACCGAGACTGAAATGTCCTGGAGATCACATCAAGACAGATGTTGGGCAAGACAGCTTGAAGTAGACTTGACCTTGGCAAAGGCAGTCAAGGTCACAGCAGCAGGATCTCAGGGCACAACCCCAGTACAAGGTCAGGCACAATATGGGAGGATGAATAGCACATTTGGTCCATCTGCGAGTGGAGAAGAGCTTTGTAACAAGCAGTTCAGAACTAAATCCAGGAATGGAAAATTCAAACTGGGGCATGGAGTTCACTTAGTACCCAGAAAGCGCATTAGGGACGTGAGTGCTGACTCTGACAAGCCTTGTTGGGCTGGACTTCATTCCCTGGGGTTTCCTCGATTCCTTTGGCCAGAGTTCCTCTCGCCTTCTCCAAAGACTGGCAGCAACCTGTGTGGAGCCCCTTCACTGCACTCAGCACATCTGGGCCTCAGGTCTGACTTGACCTTGGGCTTCTTGGCTGGCCTGGGAACGCATGTGCTGTGCTCAGTCATTCAGTCGTGTCTGACTCTCTGTGACCCCACAGACTGTAGCCCACCAGGCTCCTCTGGTCATGGGATTTCCCAGGCAAGAATATTGAAGTGGGTTGCCGTTTCCTTCTCCAGGGCATCTTCCCAACCCAGGGATCGAAACCATGTCTCCTGCATATCCTGTATCTTCTGCATTGCCAGCAGATTCTTTACCGCTGAGTCACCTGGGAAGCCTAAAGCATCTCAGTTCAGTTCAGTTCAGTCGCTCAGTCGTGTCTGACTCTTTGCAACTCCATGGACTGCAGCACACCAGGCGTCCCTGTCCATCACCAACTCCCAGAGTTTACTCAAACTCATGTCCATTGAGTCAGTGATGCCTTCCAACCATCTCATCCTCCGACAGCCCCTTCTCCTCCTGCCCTCAATCTTTCTCAGCATCAGGGTCTGTTCAAATGAGTCAGTTCTTCGCATCAGGTGGTCAAAGTACTGGAGTTTCAGCTTCAGCATCAGTCCTTCCAATGAATATTCAGGACTGATCTCCTTTAGGATGGACTAGTTGGATCTCCTTACAGTCCAAGAGACTCTCAAGAGTCTATTCCAACACCACAGTTCAAAAGCATCAATTCTTCGGCACTCAGCTTTCTTTAGAGTCCAACTCTCACATCCATACATGACCACTGGAAAAACCACAGCTTTGACTAGATGGACCTTTGTTGGCAAAGTAATGTCTCTGCTTTTTAATATGCTGTCTAGGTTGACCATAACTTTTCTTCCAAGGTGCAAGCATCTTTTAATTTCATGGCTGCAGTCACCATCTGCAGTGATTTTGGAGCCCAAAAAAATAAAGTCTCTAACTGTTTCCATTCTTTCCCCATCTATTTGTCATGAAGTGATGAAACTGGATGCCATGATCTTGGTTTTTTTTAATGTTGAAGCCAGTTTTTTCCCTCTCCTCTTTCGTTTTCATCAAGAGGCTTTTTAGTTCTTCTTCGCTTTCTGCCATAAGAGTGGTGTCATCTGCATATCTGAAGTTATTGATATTTCTCCTGGCAATCTTGATTCCAGCTTGTGCTTCTCCCAGCCCAGCGTTTCTCATGATGTCCTCTAAGTTAAATAAGCAGGGTGACAATATACAGCCTTGACGTACTCCTTTTCCTATTTGGAACCAGTCTGTTGTTCCATGTCCAGTTCTAACTGTTGCTTCCTGACCTGCATACAGGTGTCTCAGGAGACAGGTCAGGTGGTCTGGTATTCCCATCTCTTTCAGAATTTTCCACAGTTTCTTGTGATCCACACAGTCAAAAGCTTTGGCATAGTCAATAAAAGAGAAGTAGATATTTTTCTGGAACTCTCTTACTTTTTCAGTGGTCCAACGGATGTTGGCGATTAGATCGCTCATTCACGTCTATTACCTCCTGCCTGCCACAGGAGAAGCACAGCTTCTGACACACAGGAAGCAGACTCGTGGTCCCTCTCACCTGTCTCAGTGAGCTGCTGTAAGGGTTGTGTATCTTAAAGTGAAAGTCTTAGTCCTTCAGTCATGTCCAGCTCTTCATGATCCCAACAGGCTCCTCTGTCCATGGGATTCTCCAGGCAAGAATACTGCAGTGTGTTGCCATTTCCTTCTCCAGCAGATCTCCATGACCCAGGGATTGAACCCAGGTCTCCTGTACTGCAGGCAGATTCTTTACCATCTGAACCATCACGGAAAAATCATCTACAAATAAGTTCATAAATTGTATACATATTACCTATGTGTCCCAAGGTTGCATATTATTTAATATTCAAACTCTCACATGCAGAGATGAGAAAGAAGTCTAGTCTTTCTCTCTCTCTCTCTCCCTTGGAGGCATGTTCAAGAATCTAAGGAAGACATATCCAGTTCAAAGGGTCCATCCTGATAGCACTCAGGAGCTTATGGGGCTGGACAGTCCAAGTAGTCGAAAGCCCCAGGCTGAGGCGCTGTAGCTAGAACCACTGTTGTGATGGAACGCTGCCCTACCCCTTGCTGCTGGTACCGCTGTAATGGATCCCTGCCATGGCTCTTCAGGGGCCAGGAGGCAGTTCCTTTCCTATAGTTCTTTGTGTAGCCATGGGTGATCCTTGCCAAAAATGGCTCACATCCCCAAACTTAACTTTAATTCATTTGTTCCTTCTGTTTGGGTACAGAGAGCTGTTTCCTCTGAGACACAGGGATGAAAAGAATTCTGCATCATCCACATACTGTCTCCAAAACCCACCTTCCTATCCAACAGCATAGGCTTCGGGTTGGTTGAGGTCACCATTTCAGACTTCCTAATGATAAGTTAGTTTATGAGGCTTTTCATCCTCATCTGATACCCAGGCTCAAGGTCACATGATATTATGGGAAATGTGTCAGTAATTTTGAACCACAAGGGAAGGGGTCAAATTTGTATCTACATCCTCTTCAGATGCCCCCAGATTGCCCATTGCTCTAACACATCCCCATAAAGCTCCACGCTGCGATAACAACAGAATTGAAGTCCACGTGTTTCCCAAAACCGTTATCTCAGAACAACAGCTCAGTGCTTACTTTTCATTTCTGTAATAAAAGAATCAATTCTACTGTTTTTCAAAGTACAAAGGGTGACCCAAGGTGAACCTCAGTTCACCTCCACCACTAGAAAAGAATAGTACACCTCCCTTTTTAATAACTAGTTCTCCATCTTCATAAAGAAATAAAATCTCACCTCCACCAGGTACTTGATTATATGTGATATTAATGTTCTGGAGGTATTCGTATTATGGTGGGCACATACAAAACATCAATGCTTGAATGATGATCAAATTCTAATGCTTATTAAAATGGTGATGTGAGTGGTTTAGGGCCCACATAATTCACTTCAGAGCAGTGTGATGGTTAATTTTATGTACCAAGTGGACTGGGCTAAGGGAGACCCAGATAGCTTGTAAAACACTCTGGGTGTGTCTCCGAGGATGCTTCTAGAAGAGATTAGCATGTGAATCAGTGAACTGAGCAAAAAGAATGTCTCTCACCAATGCCAGTGGGCATCAGCCAATCCACTGGGAGCCTGAATAGAACAAAAAAGCTGAAGAAAGGTGAATTTCTCTCTGCTAAGCTAGAACACGGATCTTCTCCCACTTTGGACATGGGTGTTCCTGATTGTTGGATGGCTGGAATCAGACCAGGACTTACATCAATCCCCCTAGTTCTCAGGCCTCCAGACTCAGACTGAATTATACCATCTGCTTTCCTGGGTCTGCAATGTGCAGACAGTAGACTATGGGACTTCTCAGCCTCCATAATCACATGAGCCAATTCCTATGGTAATTCAGTCTCTCTCTAGAGATAGATTTTTTTATCTGATTCTCAGGAAAACCCTGGCTACTAGTAGAGATGTTGAGAAACAGAATTTTAAAGATGAGATTTTTATTATTTATTGAAGTGTAGTTGATTTATAACGTGTTAATCTGCTGTACAGCAAAGTGATTCAGTTATACATAAATACATTTTTTTACATTCTTTTTCTTTATGGTTTATCACAGGATATCGAATACAGTTCCCTGTGTTATACAGTAGGACCTTGTTTGTCCACTCCATATATAATAGATTGTATGTGCTAAACCCAACCTCCCACTCACTCTATCCCCGCAACAACCACGTCTGTTCTCTATGTCCATGATTCTGTTTCTGTTTCATAGATAGGTTCATTTGCGCCATATTTTAGATTGCCACAATAAGTGATATCATATAGCATTTGTCTTTCTCTTTCTGACTTACTCAACTTAGTGTGATAATCTCTAGTTGCATCCATGTTGCTGAAAATGGCATTACTTCTTTCTTTTTTATGCTTGTGTAGTATCCCATGAGAAGAGTGGAGAAATAACTCCAGAAAGAATGACTAGATGGAACCAAAGCAAAAACAATGTCTAGTTGCGGATGTGCCTGGTGATGGAAGTACAGTCCAGTGCTTTAAAGAACAATATTGCACAGGAACCTGGAATGTTAGGTCCATGAATCCAGGTAAATTGCAAGTGGTCAAACAGGAGATGGCAAGCATGAACATCCACATTTGAGGAATCAGTGAAATAAAATGGGCTGGAGATGGTGAATTTAATTCAGATGACCATTAAATCTACTACTGCGGGCAACAATCCCTTAGAAGAAATAGAGTAGCCCCCATAGTCAACAAAAGAGCCTGAAATGCAGTAAGTGGGTGCAATCTCAAAAACGACAGAATGATCTCTGTTCAACTCCAAGGCAAATCACTGAATATCACAGTAATCCTAGTCTATGCAACAAACACTAATGCTGAAGAAACTGAAGTTGAATGGTTCTATGAAGACCTACAAGACCTTCTAGAACTAACACTCCCAAAAGATGTCCTTTTCATCATAGGGGACTGGAATGCAAAAGCAGAAAGTCAAGAGATACTTGGAGTGACAGGCAAATTTGGCCTTGGAGTACAGAATGAAGCAGGGCAAAGGCTAACAGAGTTTGGCCAAGAGAACACACTGGTCATAGCAAACACCCTCTTGCAACAACACAAGAGAAGACTCTACACATGGACATCACCAGATGGTCAACACCGAAATCAGATTGATTATATTCTTTGCAGCCAAAGATGGAGTTCTATACAGTCAGCAAAAACAAGACCAGGAGCTGACAGTGGCTCAGATCATGAACTCCTTATTGCCAAAGTCAAATGTAAATTGAAGAAAGTAGGTAAAACCACTAGACCATTCAGGTATGACCTAAATCAAATCCCTTACGATTGTACAGTGGAAGTGACAAATAGATTCAAGGGATTATATCTGATAGACAGAGTGCCTGAAGAACTATGTACAGAAGTTCATGACATTGTATAGGAGGCAGTGATCAAGATCATCCCCAAGAAAAATAAATGCAAAAAGGCAAAATGCTTATCTGAGGAGGCCTAACAAATAGCTATGAAAAGAAGAGAAGCTAAAGGCAAAGGAGAAAAGGAAAGATACACCCATCTGAATGCAGAGTTCCAAAGAATAGCAAGGAGAGATAAGAAAGCCTTCCTCAGTGATTAGTGCAAAAAAAAAAAAAAAATAAAAAAGGAAAACAATAGAATGGGAAAGACTAGAGATCCCTTCAATAAAACTAGAGATACCAAGGGAACATGTCATGCAAAGATGGGCACAATAAAGGACAGAAATGGTATGGACCTAACAGAAGCAAAATATATTAAGAAGAGGTGGCAAGAATACACAGAAGAACTAGACAAAAAAGATCTTCACGGCCCAGATGGTGTGATCACTCACCTAGATGCCAGACATCCTGGAATTCGAAGTCAAGGGGGCCTTAGGAAATATCACTATGAACAAAGCTAGTGGAGGTGATGTAATTCCACTGAGCTATTTCAAATCCTAGAAGATGATGCTGTGAAAATGCTCCACTCAAATGTCAGCAAATTTGGAAAACTCAGCAGTCACCACAGGACTGGAAAAAGTCAGTTTTCATTCCAGTCCCAAAGAAAGGCAATGGCAAAGAATGCTCAAACTACCCCACAATTGCACTCATCTTACACGACAGTAAAGTAATGCTCAAAATTCTCCAAGCCAGACTTCAGCAATACGTGAACCATGGACTTCCAGATGTTCAAGCTGGTTTTAGAAAAGGCCGAGGAACCAGAGATCAAATTGCCAACATCTGCTGAATCATCAAAAAAGCAAGAGAGTCTCAGAAAAACATCTGCTTCTGCTTTATTGACTACACCAAAGCTTTTGACTGTGTGGATCACCACAAACTGTGGAAAATTCTGAAAGAGATGGGAATACCAGACCACCTGACCTGCCTCCTGAGAAATCTGTATGCAGGTAAAGAAGCAACAGTTAGAACTGGACATGGAACGACAGACTAGTTCCAATAGGGACCAAATCCAAATCAGGAAAGGAGTACATCAAGGCTGTATATTGTCACCCTGCTTATTTAACTTAAATACAGAGTACCTCATTCAAAATGCTGGACTAGATGAAGCACTAGCTGGAATCAAGATTGCCGGGAGAAATACCAATAACCTCAGATATGCAGATGACACCACCCTTATGGCAGAAAGCTAAGAACTAAAGAGCCTCTTGATGAAAGTGAAAGAGGAGAGGGAAAAGGTCGGCTTAAAGCTCAACATCAGAAATCTAAGATCATGGCATCTGGTCCCATCACTTCATGGTAAATAGATGGGGAATCAGTGGAAACAAGTGAGAGACTGTATTTTTTGGGTTCCAAAATCACTGCAGGTGGTGATTGCAGCCATGAAATTAAAAGGTGCTTGGTCCTTGGAAGCAAAGCTATAAAGAACCTACACAGCACATTAAAAAGCAGAGATATTACTTTGCCAACAGAGGCCCATCTAGTCAAAGTGGTTTTTCCAGTAGTCATGCATGGATGTGAAAGTTGGACTATAAAGAAAGCTGAGTGCCAATGAACTGATGCTTTTGAACTATGGTGTTGGAGAAGACTCTTGAGAGTCCCTTGGACTGCAAAGAGATCTAACCAGTCCATCCTAAAGGAGGTCAGTCCTGAATATTCATTGGAAGGATTGATGCTGAAGCTGAAACTCCAATACTTTGGCCACCTGATGAGAAGAGCTGACTCATTTGAAAAGACTCTGATGCTGGGAAAGACTGAAGGCGGGAGGAGAAGGGGATGACAGAGGATGAGATGGTTGGATGGCATCACCAACTCAATGGACATGAGTTTGAGCAAGCTCCAGGAGTTGGTGATGGACAGGGAAGCCTGGCATGTTGCTGCCCATGGGGTTGCAGAGTCGGACATGACTGAGTGACTGAACTGAACTGAGTATTCCACTGCATATACATCTTTTTTATCCACTCATCTGTTGATGGACATTTAAGTTGTTTCCATGTGTGGCTATTGTGAATAGTGCTGCTATGAACATAGGATGATTTTTTTCCTATTTCCACTATTAAAAAGAGCATCAACTGTCCATGACATGAGCTATTAATGGATATATATATATATATATATATATATATATATATATATATATATATATATATATGTCTGCACTGAACAGTCCTAATCAACCACTTGTAAGAAGTTAAGGAGCTAAATGATTCTGTATATATTTTCTAAAAATTTTAGAAAACTAAGGAAAATAATGACATTGGCTGTTTCTCTTAATGTTGCTGGACAATGTGGATGAAAAGAATGGGCTCAGGGATTCAACCATTAAATCCAAGTGATGATGCTGATTATACTGATCATAATTACTTAATTGTTTTAATTAATACTGATTATATTTGATCATATTGACAATGCTGATTAAAGCAGTGATGTGAATGATTTAGGTCCCACATAATTCATTTTAGTACATCCATGCATTAAATGAGAATTTAGTCAACACCCATCCCATATTTATTTACAGCTATCAGGTACCACATGTGCTCTGCACTCTTGCAGCCTCCAGTCCATTCTCCTCACTATAAAGTGATTTTTTTTGTTGTTGATGTGAAATATTATATAAGGTACAGGTTTAGCAAAGTGATTTTTTGAAAAACCAAGTCTGCTCATGCTTGGAACCACACAACAGTTCCTTCTGCTCACAGGAGGAAGACCCCACCACTGAAATGCCCTGCAGGTTCCGACACCCACCCTGACCCTGTCCTTGTACTGAAACACCCAGCCTTCCTGCAGGTCCGACCACATTCCTTCTCACGCAGCAAGTGCTCATGAAAGAGCATCTAATCCTAGAACGCCCACCTGCTCATTGCTTGATTAAATCACATATGTTCTTCCAAGCTGCCCAGCAGAACTTTCTACAGTGATGAGAATGTTCTGTGTCTGCACAGTCCTGTAGGCAGCAGTGGCTGTTGAGCACCTGAAATGTGACTAATGAGACTGAGGAACTGAATTTTAAATTTCATTTCACTTTGATTAAAATTTAAATTTAAATAGCCACATGTGGCTAGTGACTACCATACTGGATAGTGCAGCTCTAGTATTCAGCTAAGGGAAATGCAAGTGAAAATATCTTTCATTACCCTCTAAATCTAGGCAGATAGAGATGTTAACCCTGTACTTTTTAATCATGAAATTTACCACAGAAATGCCAGGTGTTAGGGTTTCTATGGTGGCTCAGTGGTATAGAATCTAACTGCAATGCAGGATACCATTGGCAGTGCAGGAGACGGGTTCGATCCCTGGGTCAGGAAGATCCCCTGGAGAAGGAAATGGCAACCCACTCCAGTATTCTTGCCTGAAGAATCCCAAAGGACAGAGAAGCTTGGTGGGCTACTGTCAATGGGGTTGCAATAGAGTCAGATGCAACTTAGTGACTAAACCACTAACCACATTAGTGTGATTATTTCTTATCTTCAATTTCCCCCAGTTGTCATCAATTTCCATGAAGTCAAAGGTGGGTCTGTTTTCTTCCACATTGATCCCTAAGACCTAGTACAAGTGCCTGGCACAGAACAGACAATAATATTTGTGAATCAATAAATTAATACAGTTCTGTGACTATCTGACTGCAAAAACTGGCTGCATACTTCTAACCTTCGATTTTGTCATCTACATGGTCTGTGGGTTCCTTCAAGCTTAAGCACTTTGTAGGTCAAGTCTAAATAGGAAATTATAGAAATGCGCACTAGACGAAAAGTTCTACTTATCACTTGAGGCCGTTCTGTCTGCACAATGAGTTTTCCTAGAGCATTTCAGAAAATGACAGTAATTTATCGTTCAAAGACCAAATACATTCCGAAGTATTATCAAAGCCCATTTCTGCCACTTCATTAAGGCACACAAAATAGATACAATCCATGTTTGACTATCGAAACAATTCATCGGGGTGACCACTTTATACTTTGCTCAGACTACAACACTTTTCAAACTGAAAAGTAAAATCTGGGACCTCAAAATATGAGAAACACTCCTGGTAATCACTCCACCTCTGATTTATGCATCCTCGCAACTAATAAAATATGGATCAGAGAGATTTAATACCAATTTATAATTATCTGTTACTTCTTATTACTTTTGGTAATAACTTTTGTAGCTTTCTCATCACACATGCTTCTTTCAGAACAAAGTAAACCATGCCAAACATAGAGAAGGTTTCATTTGGCCAAGTTGTAAAATAAATTGTGTAAAAAGTGGGATGATGGAGGGTTTACATGGAGGTTGAAAGCTTGTCATGAATTTAAACTGGCCGAGGTCTTATGTATTGACTCAAGATGCAGAATATAGATACCGCATAGTCATCTTCTGGACCTAGCTTAAAATCTATGCTTCTTCCTGTATTGCCCTGGCTGGGCAAAGGCCCTGCCCTCCTCTCCGTCTGGGGTGAAGGCTTAACAAATGACCTCAGTGACGAGCTCCCAGGGGTGACAACAAGCGGCACAGCACGGTGGTCACACGCACAGGCCCTGGAGGAAGACTGCTTGTTTGAGATGTGGCCTCCGCCTCCTCACGTGTGAAATGGAGGTAACCGTTGTGCCTTCAGAGTTGGCGTGAGGATTAAACAAGATAGTTATGTGAGAAGTGCCTGCCACACTGTATATGTGTCAGAGAAAAACAGCTCTCCTGCAGTGACAGAGGAGCAGAAGCGGACATTCTACAGATCTGTGTGCGAAGCTCCTTTGCTCAGCGACTCTGTAAAGCACACAGTATTGCCAACAAGTTTATTGCGCCACCCTCTTTAGTGGCATTCATGCTTAATAACTACCACTTCTCAAGCACCCACTGAGAACCAAGTACTCATAATCTCATGACATCCTCCTGGAAGGGGAAGTAGTTGCTGCAAAGGTAACAATAACAAAAACAACAGCCATAACAATAAAAATAATACTTAGTCATGTCTGAGTATCTGTTGTGCTGGGCACTTTGTGGTAAGTGTGTTATGTTCATCACCACATCTAACCTCCCTTGTCGTCCCATCCCTTCCTGCGATAATGAGGGAGTACGGTTTGGGGCTTCCCAGGTGGCTCAGTGGTAAAGAATCTGCCTGCCCACGCAAGAGGTCCCTGGGTTGGGAAGATGCCCTGGAGAAGGAAATGGCAACCCACTCCAGTATTCTTGCCTGGGAAATCCCATGGATGGAGGAGCCTGGCGGGCTACAGTCCGTGGGGTCTCAAAGAGTCGGACACGACTGAGTGACTAAACAACACCAGCACACACCTATGCTAGTAGAATGGCAGCTGCTGTTGTTTTAGAGAAAAGGAGCCATGGTCTAGAGAGCTAAGTAACAAGTTCAAGATCTGACCATCTATACACGGTCTAGACGGTCTCCTAGACCACCTAGGTCCAGTCTCCTAGACACAGTGTGTCTAACTCCTAACAGCTGCTACATCATACTCCCTTAAGCCTGCTGTCACGGGAATTTAGAATTGGAAAGCAGTATGAATCAGCTGCCAGTAAAAACATGAGCAGGGTAATAATGTGGAGGAGGGCTGGGGCTAGGATGAGGCAAATGAAGTGCCCAGGGTGACAAAGTCAAGGAGGAACAAACTCTAAGGAAGAACCTACAGTGGTTGGGACCGGACTGGAAACTTGCTGTGTGGGTCACTGGGAATGGTGGTTAGGGGGTCCCTCATTCTTCTACCGCTTGATTCCAAAACCCATGTCTTTGACCTACTGGGAGCACAGCATCATACAATGAACTTGACTCAGGGTATCTGCTGAAACCTGGATGATGGCAGCCCAGCCTCTCCGTGGGTCTCCAAGCCCCATGGTGTCTCCTACCAGGCAGCCTTGGGGACTGCAGGAAACAACAGTGCAGCCAGTGACCCTGACCACACCCTCCTCTACTGCAAAGGGGTCCACCACCACCTTACGGGCTTCCCAGGGGGCCAGTGGTAAAGGGTCTGCCTGCCAATGCAGGAGCCGCAAAAGACACAAGTTTGATCCCTGGGTTGGGCAGATCCCCTGGAGGAGGGCATGGCAACCCATTCTGGTATTCTTAACTGGAGAATCCCAAGGACAGAGGAAGTGACGGGCTACAGTCCATGGGGTCGTAGAGAGTTGGACATGACTGAGCGTGCAGGCACTGTGTTATACAAGATTCTGTATTTGTACACAGTATTCAAATACTATAAAATCTTTGGACATGGTGTAGGCACAGGCTCTGTGAGCAGGACAGGCAAGGCGGTACCTGGAATAGGTATTGACAGCAGTGAGAAAGTGTAGGAAGCAGACTGATGTAATCAACTGACCACCAAGTGGCCAGATGGGCCCCTCACGGAATGGCATTTTATCAGGGCCTCATGCGATCCAAGCCTGCTATGGGGCCCATATATATTTTTCATCCCTGCCACCGTATCTCCTCCATCATGCACGTGTGGCAGCACTGGGTGTGTCAATGACAGGTACTGCCTGGCACCAACCAGCAGAGTTATTCCGTCTCCCTGATTATTTGGTGCTTCTCTGCCGGTTGCTCTCTAGTGGGTGGTAACATGCAATGAAGGATCTTCACGCTTTGCACCTACTCCCATGGTTCACCCACATTCCATTCTCCAAACCATGTTGATCCTATTCTTCTTATCATTCTCCTTCCAGTCTCCTAACCAATCATCCAAGCCATTACTCACTATCCAGGAGTCCACGCTCTGTCCTTAGGGCCCACCTCGTTCCGCATAGTGTACATGTGGGTTCACCATCCAAAACTCTGTCATTGGGAGGGTTTCTCTTCACCTCCATTTTCTGGGACATTCCAAGTGTGCAACAGCTTTATTCCCACATGCTGAGCCAACTCAGTTCAGTTCACTCAGTCATGTCCTACTCTTTGTGACCCCATGGACTGCAGCATGCCAGGCCTCCCTGTCCATCAACAACTCCCACAGTTTACTCAAACTCAGGTCCATTGAGTCAGTGATGTCATCCAATCATCTCATCCTCTGTCATCCCCCTCTCTTCCCACCTTCCCAGGATCAGGGTCTTTTCCAATGAGTCAGCTCTTCACATCAGGTGGCCAAAAGTACTCGAGTTTAAGCTTCAGCACCAGTCCTTCCAATGAATATTCAGGACTGATCTCCTTGAGGATGTACTGGTTGGATCTCCTTGAAATCCAAGGGACTGTCCAGAGTCTTCTAATTTCATGGCTGAAGTCACCATCTGCAGTGATTTTGGAGCCCCAAAAAACAAAGTCTGTCACTGTTTCCATTGTTTCCCCATCTATTTGCCACAATGTGATGGGACTGGATGCCATGATCTTAGTTTTCTGAATGTTGAGTTTTAAGCCAACTTTTTCTCTCCCTCTTTCACTTTCATCAAGAGGCTCTTTAGTTCTCTGCTTTCTGCCATAAGGGTAGTGTCATCTGCATATCTGAGGTTATTGATTTTTCTCCCAGCAATCTTGATTCCAGCTTGTGCTTCACCTAGTCTGGCATTTCTCATGATGTACTCTGTATATAATTTAAATAAACATGGTGACAATATACAGCCTTGATGTACTTCTTTCCAGATTTGGAACCAGTCTGTTGTTCCATGTTCAGTTCTAACTGTCACTTCATGACCTGCATATAGATTTCTCAGGAGGCGGGTCAGGTGGTCTGGTATTCCCATCTCTTTCAGAATTTTCCACAGTTTATTGTGATCCACACAGTCAAAGGCTTTGGCATAGTCAATGAAGCAGAAGTAGACGTTTTTCTGGAACTCTTGCTTTTTCGATGATCCAGCAGATGTTGGCAATTTGATCTCTGATTCCTCTGCCTTTTCTAAATCCAGCTTGAACATCTGGAATTTCGTGATTCAAGTACTGTTGGAGCCTGGCTTGGAGAATTTTGAGCATTAGTTTACTAACATGTGAGATGGGTACAATTGTGGGGTAGTTTGAGCATTCTTTGCCATTGCCTTTCTTTGGGACTGGAATGAAAACTGACCTTTTCCAGTCCTGTGGCCACTGCTGAGTTTTCCAAATTTGCTGGCATATTGGGTGCAGCACTTTTGCAGCATCATCTTTTTGGATTTGAAATAGCTCAACTGGAATTCCATCACCTCCACTGGCTTTATCATAGTGATGCTTCCTAAGGCCCACTTGACTTTGCATTCCAGGATGTCTGGCTCTAAGTGAGTGATAACAGCATCATGATTATCTGGGTTGTGAAGATCATTTTTGTATAGTTCTTCTGTGTATTCTTGCCACTTCTTCTTAATATCTTCTGCTTCTGTTGGGTCCATACCATTTCTGTCCTCTATTGTGCCCATCTTCGCATGAAATGTTCCCTTGATAGCTCTAATTTTCTTGAAGAGATCTTGAGTCTTTCCCATTCTATCGTTTTCCTCTATTTTTTTGCACTGATCACCGAGGAAGGCTTTCTTATCTCTCCTTGCTATTCTTTGGAACTCAGCATTCAAATGCATATATCTTTCATTTTCTCCTTTGCCTTTTGCTTCTCTTCTTTTCATAGCTATTTGTAAGGCCTCCTCAGATAAGCATTTTGCCTTTTTGCATTTATTTTTCTTAGGGATGGTTTTGATCACTGCCTCCTGTACAGTGTCATGAACCTCTGTTCATAGTTCTTCAGGCACTCTGTCTATCAGATCTAATCCCTTGAATCTATTTGTCACTTCCATTGTACAATCGTAAGGGATTTGATTTAGGTCATACCTGAATGGTCTAGTGGTTTTACCTACTTTCTTCAATTTACATCTGAATTTGGCAATAAGGAGTTCATGATCTGAGCCACTGTCAGCTCACAGTCTTGTTTTTGCTGACTGTATAGAGCTTCTCCATCTTTGGCTGCAAACAATATAATCAATCTGATTTTGGTATTGACCATCTAGTGATGTCCATCTGTAGTCTTCTCTTGTGCTTTTGGAAGAGGGTGTTTGCTATGACCAATGCATTCTCTATTAGTTTAAACTCTAAACTCTATTAGTCTTTGCCCTGCTTCATTCTGTACTCCAAGGCCAAATTTGCCTATTACTCCAGGTATCTCTTGATGTCCTACTTTGGCATTCCAGTCCCCTATAAAGAAATGGACATCTTTTTTGGGTATTAGTTCTAGATTGTAAATCTTCATAGAACTGTTCAACTTCAGCTTCTTCAGCATTACTAGTCAGGGCATAGTCTTGGATTACTGTGATATTGAATGGTTTGCCTTGGAAATGAACAGAGATCATTCTGTCGTTTTTGAGATTGCATCCAAGTACTGCATTTTCGACTCTTTTGTTGACTATGATGACTACTCCATTTCTTCTAAGGGATTCTTGCCCACAGTAGTAGATACAATGGTCACCTAAGTTAAATTCACCCATTCCAGTCCATTTTAGTTCACCGATTCCTCAAATGTGGATGTTCACTCTTGCCATATCCCGTCTGACCACTTGCAATTTACCTTGATTCATGGACCTAACATTCCAGGTTCCTATGCAATATTGCTCTTTACATCATTGGACTTTACTTCCATCACCAGTCATATCCACAACTGGGTATTGCCCCGGCGGAGGCATGGGTCGGCAGTGGCCTGCTGCAGGGTTCGGGGCACTGAGTGTAGCAGTGGGAGCGTGGGACCTTTTGAAGGAGGTCACCATTATCTTCATTACCTCCACCATAGTTTGGCCTCAGGTCAAATAACAGGGAGGAACACATCCACCCGTCAACAGAAAATTGTATTAATGATTTTCTGTGCATGGCCCCTTCCATCAGAACAAGACCCAGTTTCCCCCTCAGTCAGTCTCTCCCATCAGAAAGCTTCCATAAGCCTCTTATCCTTCTCCTTCAGAAAGCATACAGACTGAAAACCACAATCACAGAAATTAACCAATCTAATCGCATGGACCACAGCCTTGTCTAACTCAATGAAACTATGAGCCATGCCGTGTGGGGCCACCCAATACAGTTGGGTCATGGTGGAGAGGTCTGACAAAACGTGGTCCACTGGAGAAGGGAATGGCAAACCACTTCATATTCTTGCCTTGAGAACCCCATGAACAGCATGAAAAGGCGGGAAGATATGACACTGAGATGCACTCCCCAGGTCGGTAGGAGCCAACTCATCCCTGCGACAAACCCGATTCCTTTTGCTCTTTCTCAGCATGTCCTAGGAGAGCGTCTTGCGGCCTCGGGTGTGAGCTGGCAGAGCAGCAGCGCGCAAGCGCGGTGAATGACACGCACTACGCCAGCTGCTCACGGAACTTGCGCGCTCAGCTGCTCAGTCGCGCTTGACTCTGCAACCTCGTGGACTGTAGCCCACCAGGCTCCTCTGTCCATGGGGCAAGAATTCTGAGTGAGTTGCCATTTCCTGCTCCAGGGGATCTTCCTGATCCTGGGATCGAACCCAGTCTCCAGGATTCTTTACTACTGAGCCACCTAGATTACCTGTGCTCTTTGGCCTTGCCCCTTCCTAAGCCCAGATATGCCATGTGCATTCACGATGCATGGCTGCTGGCCTGACAGACCCTAGATCTCCATGAACAGCCCTGGCCACAGGACCACCTGCTGTTCCACGGTCAGGGACTCCATCTCTACCAGGCTCAGCAGCATGCCAGGATTGACTTTTTAAAATTGTGTCTAATTCTCTGTTGGAGATAGCAAGGCTGTGCTCCAGAAACCCAGAGCTCTGCATTATTATTTTCCTAGCAGAGGTTGCTACAAACCCCACTCGGCGTCTTTGCCCACCACAGATGTCCCTAAAGTCATATGGACTGTCAGGTCAAGTGGTCCGAGCAGCAGGACAACTGCACGCAGCCTGGACCCGCAGTCTTTTCTGCTCAAGGCCCTACTCGCTGCTGGGAACTCTGAAGTTATGATCCCCATTCGGTTTCACTCCTTAAGAAAAGGGAGCCAAGTCTTCATACCTTCTTGACAACAGGACAAACAAAACAACCACAATACAGAAACCAGGCGAAGAGGCCCTCCTTAGCTGGAGGAAGCACAGAGAACAACTCCTCTGAGATCCATTACCACTGACGCTCTCTGCTGCTGGAGAAAGAACGCCTCAGTCCTGAAAGCGGGAGTCTGGGCAATGCACCACCCCACTCACAGCAGGGTCTGTTTAAAACGCCTTGAAGGAAGTTTGGAGAGACGGAAAGATTAAACAGATCACAGCAAAGGCATGTATCTCAGGAGAGAGAGAAGCCAAGGCAGAGACAGACATGAGCCTGTTTTGCCAGACCTTTCTTAAAACTGGTTTCTGTAAGCACCCTCTGTGTCTTTAGAATAACTTATGTCTCCATAAACTTATCTCATTGGGCTTCTGTTCCTCACAACTGAACATTCTCTGAGAGTCTGTAGGATTTTCTACCTATTGGTTGTAAGTCATTTGGAGAAAAGTAGTAGGAATTCAAACCTCCATGGTTTGGGAATGTAGTTCAAAGGTGAAAAGCACATTCACTGTTTGTTTAAACAGTCCTTTTAGTTTTACTTCAGCTTAACAGGAAGTAAAAACTGAAAAATGTATATCAAACCTAATGGTCTGATTAAAATGAAGACAACTCTTAAAATTAAGCCAAGCAATTTAAGGGCTTTATTTTACCAAAAACATGGTTCTAATAGCATTCAGATAATTTACTGCCTAAATATCATGCAATATTTTGGGATGGGAAACATTTTAAGTACAATAAAGGATATGGTCATTATAGGATCATCTACTTGTGATGATCTGTCAAATTATCTTGAAAAATAAGATCTGTTTTGCCTTTATTCCCCATTAATTAACAACTTATCTTAAGAAACCTGTCAAATCAGTTAGCTGTTGCTGCATAGCAAACCACCCAAATCTCAGTGCCTTAAAATAAGCATTTATTATTGATCATGAACCTAAGGGTCAGCTGAGAAGTTTACTTGATCTCTGTCTTCCCTGCTCACTCATACTTCTGAACTCAGCTAGACTTTAGGTGGGCGGTCCTGCCTTGCTGGGCTCCGTCCTACATATCTGGGATGACCTTAACTGGAACCACTGCATTCTTCTCCATATGGATATTTATCTTCCAGCCATGGGCTTGTTCTCATGGCAGAGGCAGGGGTCCAAGAGCCTGGATTAGAATTATCTAATATCTCTTGCAGCTGAAGCTCAAACTGGCATTCCGTCAGATCTATCACATTCTATTAGCCAAGGCAAGTCATAGAGTGAACGCTGATGCAGAGATCAGGGAGACACTTCCATGATGGGTGGAGCTTCAGAGTCACAATGCCAGGGCCATGGGTACAGAGGGGACTGCCCCGAGTCCTTTCTGTAACTCATCACAGCTATGAAGACTGATAATCATTCTGTTAAAGAACTGACCAGCTGCATGACCATGAGTAATTAATCACCCTGTCTGGTCTTCATTTTCTCAATTTATGAAATAGACAGCAATGTAAAACCTATCCCAATACTGTTCTAAGTATTAAACGAGGTAACATACAGTGCATGTCACAATGCCTGAAACATACTCAACAAATAACAATTATTTCTTACTGATATTGTTTATAACCTTCTCATGCGCATGTGAAACTTCTACAGATATGTGAGTGGGGGTGGACTTGGAGGGATGGGAGATGATAGTGTATTCAGACATGAGAAATGAACATCTTTACATTACATCTCACCAAATCCAATTCTCTCTGGTCTAAGCCATCTCTTGATGAGGAGATACTTTCATTAGTTATTTTATGCCAAAGCGAGAAATTCGTAAGTGGTTACCCAAGAAGGAAAAGAGTCCAAAGTGCAACTGCAAAGATGTCAAAAACAAAAGCCAGAAGATTTGAAAATAAATGCCCTGCTTTTACATTTGGCTTTATTTGCATTTTTCATCAGTATTCTATATCAGTACAGAACAGGAGCTGATCTCCTCTAAACTCACAGTTTGTAGAACAACTAAGTTATTAACAGGATACTTTCTCTGTGGCCTTTTCTTTCAAAGATGCTTTAAATGAAGAGGAGTTCCTCCATCTTAACTGAGAAGAACAAATTCAGAGAAGATTATGGGCAAAAGCTGACTAATTTTCAAATTTAATGTTTTATATTAATAGTAATTTCCTTTATCAAACTCACATCTCTTTGGATTCTGAATATCTTTGCTGAGTAGTTTCTTCATCTTCTATTACTGTATCAGTCTCATACTCTTTTTCAAGATGACTAGTCGAAATAAAGTAAAAATTTTAAAAAAAGGCATGTATGTAGACTAGAAAGAACATTGAACATGAACTTAAAATTAAGTGTAATAAAATGTGATTTCCTATTATGAACAACTAGTTGCCCACTAATTTGATAATTTAGATGAAACAGACAAAATCCTTGAAAAGTACAAGTGACCAAAACTCACATAAGAAGAAATGAATAAGCTGAATAAGCCTACATTTACTAATTGAATAGAAGACTAATCGTACCCTAAGAAAGGAAGCACCAGACTCAGATGGTTTCACTGGCAAATTCCACCAAACATTTGAGGAAGAAATGACATTAAGTCCCCACAAACTATCCTATAAAATATAAGCAGATGGAACATTTTCTACCTCATTCTATGAGAACAGAATTACCTAATATAAAAACTAGATGAATAAATTTTAAGAAAGAAAAACTATAGACCAATATCTCTCATATACACAGATGAAAAATCCTCAACAAGTATTAGCAAATCATATTCAATAATGTATGAGAAGAATCCCACAACTAAGTAAGATTTATTACAGATATATAAGGCTGGCTTAACATTTGAAAATCAATCAGTATAATGTGCCACATCATCAGGCTAAAAAAGGAAACTCACATAGTCATATATAGTTTATTGATGTAGTCAAAGCACTTGAGAAAATCCAGCATCCATTCATGGTAAAAGTTCTCAGCAAACTAGGGATGGCAAAGAGATGTCTCAACTTCCCAACTCAAATTAAAGAACAGTTACAAAACATCTGTTGAAAGAATCATACTTTTGGTGAAAAGCTGGGCCTGTCCCTCTAAAATTGAGAACACAGTGAAATTGGCCTCTCTGGTCACTCTTATTCAGTGTCATACAACAAGCCCTAGCTAGTACAATAAGACAAGGAAAAGAAACAAAAGGTATACATGTTGAAAATAAATGCATGAAATTTACTTTATTCATAAATTACATGTCTGTCTATGCAGAAAATCTGCAAGGATCTATGCACACACACACAAAATAAATTTCCTGGAACTAATGGATAAGTGTAGAATCAAAAGGCTTCATGTTACAAGGTTAATACACAAAGGTCCATTTCTTTTTCATATATCCACAATAAACAACTGAAATTTAAAATTATAAAAACAATACCATTTATAATGGCACACAAAATAGATGAAATATTAGGGATACATGTAACCAAATACAAATAGGATGTATATGTAAGACATTACAAAATTCTGATGAAAGAAATCCAAGAGAAACTAAACAAATGAAGACACTGCCAAGCTCATGGACGGGAAGAGTCAACAATGCTAAAATGTTTCACTACAACCTGATCTATAGACTTAATGTCATTTCAACCAAACTCCCAGCCAGTTATTTTATAAATAATGAAAAAAAAAACTGATTCTAAAGTTTATACAGAAAGAAAGAAGTTTAACAAACACAATACTGTAAATGAAAAACAAACTTGGAAGAATCATTCTATCTGATTTCAAGACTTACTACAAAGCTACAGTAATCAAGATAGTGTCTTATTGGTGAAAGAACAGACACATGGAATGAAACACAATGAAACAGAACAGAGTACCCGGAAATAGACTCACATAATTGGCCAGTGTTTGATGAAGAAGCAAAGGCAATCCTTAAAATGACTAAGAGTGTACCAGTGAATGGTAAGTTGAATGGTCAGCCTTACTACAGAAGTCTTCAGCCATGACCCTCAATAAAACAAAAACAGAGACAAGGCTCTTGAGAGAAGCTCTCTAGGTGTTAATTGAACTGACGCCCCTTATAAGCCAGACTATTAGTCTGAGGCTTCCTGGACTATGACACCTGCTGCAGTTGGACAAAATAATGAATTCATTCTCCTTTGATAAGGGCGCTCTAGCAATGGGCGTTCCACAATGAAAAGGAACCTTTTCTTGTCTTTTTTCTCATTGCCTTTTGAGTTTCTTCATTCGGATAGCCAAATGAGAGATCAAGCTGAATTCAAATCATGATGCCATCACTTAAGAATCTAATAATATCAAAATGCTTCAGAACCCATGAATTCCTTGAACCAATGGAATGAACAGAGATGTGGCCACTTGGAGAACCTTAAGTTAAGATGACCCTTATCCTCTGACAAAGTTTATGAAGTATAACTGGATATATCTGATTTATTAATAGTTTTAACCTTTTTTTGGAAGCAATGACACAAGCTGCTTATGCCTCCAGTACCATTGGCATCAATGACATGTCACTCCAAGAGCAAGAAAATAGAAAGTCTGAAAGAAACAGAAAAATCAAACAGTATAATGAGAAAATTGTATGTTGAAGAGGAAGGAGGCAATTCTTGACAATATTATAAGACATTCTTAAAATAGCAGCCATTTTTCTTGTTAACAGCATTGGAAGTAAGAGAGCAGCAGTATTTTGGTGAGCATGATATTTTTGCATTAGTAATAAGTTGCCAAAAAGATAACTGGGAAATTGCAGACTTTAGAAATTAGGTTCATTGGCCACATGTTCTCGCCTCCCTGGGGAGAAAGATTTGTCTGAACTTTTCAAAATTGAAAGGAGCCAAGATAAGCCACGCTTATTATTTCTCCAGATTTTCTAACTGAATGGATGTAAATTTCTTTATAGGAAGTGAAGTGTTTATGGGGAACTGCAGGTCAACTTCTGGCTCCATCTCCTCATAGCTCTGTGACCAGGTCTTCAAATGACATAAGTCCCAGCAGCCTCCTCTATAAAATGGTGGAGATGGTACTACTCACTCACCAGGGTCAGTGGAACGATTAGACCAAGCACCTAACACAGGGTCCCCCACACTAGCATTAAAAAACACAGCATATTATTCTTATCACAAGGCCCATTCATCCTGTCCCACAAACTCTTCCCTATTCCACCACATGCCCTGTGTCAGGATTCCTGTTTTACATCCCTTTCTGAACCCTCCAAGTAATGAGACGTGGACCTGACTTTTCAACACACATCAAAACCTGCCTACCCACCAGCACGCGTGCTGGATTGTTTCTCCTTCCACGCAGTCACGCATGAAGGCTACACACTCCTCTGAATTGTGGGCAGTGGTGGTGTAGTTGCAAAGTCACGCCTGTCTCTTGTGACCCCGTGGACTGTAGCCTGCCAGACTTCTCTGACCATGGGACTTTCCAGCAGGATCATCAGTCAAATCATTCTCGACATCTCACCCAGTTCAGTTCAACTATTCACCCAGGAAAACCTCTCATTTTTTGTCAGCATCCCTTGGTTTTTACCAATATAGCCACACTCAGCTTGTTAAATTCCTTCTTTAATCAGCTCGTATTTAACTGAATGATTACTATGTTCGAGGGGCTTCCCTGGTGACTCAGATGGGCAAGAACCTGCCTGTGATGCGGGAGACCCAGGTTCCATGTCTGGATCAGGAAGATCTCCTGGAGAAGGGAATGGAAACCTACTCCAGCACTCTTGCCTGGAGGTTTCCATGGACAGAGGAGCCTGGTGTGTCTGTGGGGCTGCAAAGAGTCGGACACAACTGAGTGACGAGCACTTCGCTTTTTCACTTTTACGTGCGAGTATGTGTTCAAATAAAACAATATGGCTCCTGACATTGTGACACTTACAACATAATAGAGAGACAAACAATAAACAAGTAATCAAGCAAGAAAAATAGGTAAGTACATAATTATACATTATGACAAGTGCTACAGAAATAATGAACCTGACCCAGTATTGTTGAGGGTAAGTTCTGGGGATGCACCTACTTAGACTGCAGGGAAGGGTGATCTCTTAATGCACAGGAAGGTGACTACAGGTTTACGCTAGAGAGGGACCAAGCCGGATCCAAGTTTTCCAGCAGGCACTCAGGTTGCCCTGCAGAGAAAAGAAGCACAACTGTGTGCATGAGGAAACCAGTGAGGAGCCTGTCATGGATATCCAAGCAGGAAAGGATCATCGTTTGGATGAGAAGAACCTTACTAGTAACTGGAGACAGAAATGCATGCTTCGGGGGATATTTGTGAAACAGAAATGGCAGAATTGGATGTTCAAGGTGGGGAGTGGAAGAGAGAGTATTCAGAGTCATGTCCAGGCAGAGGTGAAATCAAACTGTTGTGAAGCCATGGAGATAAGTCTCGGCTCCGTCCTTACAGAGAGACATCCAAGGGTATGGGGGGGGGGGGGCTGGGGGGGGGGCGGGGAGGAGAGGGTCTTAGCAGTAAGTCCATGTGATCCTTTTGTTGTAACAGTTTTCAAAAGTAAGCCATGTGTGCATACTTTTGAAAATGGAGTATCTTCAGATTATACACACCTCAACCCTCCAAAACTCTGTCTACCTGCTTCCAACTTTGAGCCTTAACCACCAGGTGGATGGGGTTCCTCTTTATGGAGATGGGGGAAATGTGAGGCTGGGAAGGTCAGGGTACCATTGGACCTGGGAGTTTGGGATGCCTGCCTGGCATTTAGCTCATCACACAAGATCCTAAACAGCTTCCGGATCTTTCTCAACATCAAATCCATGTTTAAAGAAAAAAATCCACCATTGGCAATACTCAACTTCTAAACTAGTGGTTCTTGAAATTTAAAAATTATCCTTGATAATTTAGAAAGCTTACACCCTTGTCCTCTCAGAAAATACACTTCAGAGTGATGGTTGAATTCTCCTGAGCCAAGAGCCCACCTCTTCTCCAAATGCCGTCACCACACTGCGCGAGAGGCCAAGGGCAGATGTTCCATCCTCCCAAAGATTATCCTGGTAGGCACAGCAGCTTGCTTTCACGCACGAATCTCAAGATGTTTGTTTAAAATCAACCATATTGGGCCTCCCTGGTGGCTCAGTGGTGAGGCCAATGCAGGAGACACGGGTTCAATCCCTGGTCTGGGAAGATCCTACATGCAACTAAGCCTGTGCACCACGACTCCTGAGTCTGTGTCCAGAAGCCACAGCTGCTGCGCCCACGTGCAGCAGCCCCTGAAGTTTCCCGCCCGAGAGCCCACGCTCGGCAAGAGAGGCCCTGCAGTCAGCAGCCCACACACGGCAGCAGGAGAGCAGCCCCCACTAGCCGCAACCAGAGAAGAGCCTGAGAGCAACGAAGACCCAGCTCAGCCAGAAATGAATAAGTAAGTTAACAAATAAGCTATTTAAAAAATAAAATCAGCCATATCGCCCTGTAGTCTCAACGTATCCCCACTACGGCGATACGTTGGAGAACCATGTCATGTTCTATGGTTTCTACGCTGACACCTTCTGAGAAAATTTATTTTCAAAGCACATTTTCGTCCTTTGCGTGTTCCCAGGCAATACTAGTTGAAAGAACTGAATGTATTTCTTAGCCTCAATAACATGTGCTGTTTTTTGTTTTTTGTGTTTTTTTTTTTTTAAGAGTATAGGCCGATCACTGGAGAAATCCATGAATACTAAATATTGCTGCACAGGGTGCCTTTTGCTTGCTCATTTCTCTGTTGTCTCTCAAATGTCCTTTGGTTTATTCACTGCTTCGTGTTACAATGTCTCTGACTCTTCTGCCTAATTTCACGACAAACCTAGGGAAAGGCAGAGTTGGGAGATGCTCCCGACCCACATCACTTATACGAAAATAAAAAGGTTGCTTATCAAATCATCAAACCATCAACACAAATTGTATTAAGACCTGAATTCAGTTCCTATGACAACGGTAACTTCGGCAAGATTGTCCCGAAATTAAAGGGATCCCATTAAACAAAGAGGGGCCTCTGTGAGTTTGGAGTCTTCACGTGGACCCCAAACTTGATTGTGCTCAGCAAGCCATCATTCACCTGTCACCTCCACTAGAGAGAGCTTCTTGAGGACAAAGATTTCCATGAACCTAGCCATGTGACCACATACTTTGCACAGAGTACATACAAAATACGCACAAAGGAACTGAATGGTGAGACTGGTTTGCCTACTTGACTTGCTGAATCTGAGGCTTTTGCATTTTGTTTTTCTGTTATATTTTGGGGATGCCCACTGTCTTGCAGGAACTTTATCAGGCATGCTCCACAGTCTCTTTGATTGCTCAGAGAATCATGCTGGTGATACTGTCCCCATTTTGCTAATGAAAAAGCAGAAGCTTCAAGGAATTCAGTCACTTGTCCAGCTTCCAAGAAAACCTGCTTGACGGCTCCTGCTTTTTCCACTCCATCACTCATGCTGCTGCTGTGAACCTGGCCTCTGGAATGTGTGCCAGACATGGAAGTATTCGTCAACCACAGGACCTTTGCACCTGCTTCCCTTGGGCCAAGAACGCTGTCTTCCTTGTTTATATACTCACTTCTTTCTAAAAAAATTTGTTTATTTGGCTGCACTGGGTCTTCGTTGAAGCACACAGGATCTTCCTTGTGTCGTGCAGGATTTTCTGCTGTGGCACACGGGCTCCAGAGCAGTGGGCTCGCAGGCCCAGGAGTTGCAGCACTTGGGCTTAGTTGCTCCACAGCTCGTGGGATCTTAGCACCGCAGCATGTAGAGTCTTAGTCCCTGGCCAAGGATTGAACCTGCGTCCTGCATCACAAGATGATTCTAAACCACTGGACCACATGGGAAGTCCCTACTAACTTCTTGTCTTCTATCTATCAATATCATTTCTTCAGAGAGGCTATCTGTGAGCACTCAATCCAACACTCCTTCTTTCCTGGCCACCTCCTATTCCTTTGCCCTGTTCTATGTTTTGTCACAGCACACACTGCTGCCTGTCAGTATGTTACATTGTGCAATGCATCTTGAGTTCAACTATTTCCTAAAATTTTAGAATTCAAGACATCTGTTGACTGGCTTCAGATGACTTAATTTTGTAGCTACTGGGCTTCTTTCCCCCATTTGTTTTGTGTTTGTATGTGACATTTTTCCATTTATGAGTTGATACGATTTAGGCAGATAATAGAAGATGCCAATTTGAAGGCATTGTGAGCAGCATTGTTCCACCCTTGTGGAACGTTTCATTGCATCCTTTATTTTCTCTTGCATTCTTCTTGACTGGTGGACCTTTATTATTTTCTGTTTCTTCTTTTATTGATATCAGCACCATGTTCCACCCCAAAGTTAACTAAAAATTAATCCACAAAAATATTAAAATGTGATACATTCCCTAAGCCTTGCTTTTCATTTATCATCTTTACGTCCTGCCAGTAAATTTTTTTGGCATTTCTTTTAACTTTGTATTCAATAAGAATTGATTGAGTGTGGGAGCAGAGTCTGGCTATGATCAAAATTTTACAACGGGATGTAATTAGTAACAAAAACAGCAATAAGGACGATAGCTGGCATTTGATGAGCGGACACTGTCTGTGGCATGATGTTTATGGGCTTTACCTGTGGTTTTGGATAGACCCTGCAGCAACCCTGTGAAGACAGCAAGCACAGCAATTGGAAAGCTTGTTGGTAAGTGGTAGAAACAGGGTTTGAACCAGGCAGTCTTGACTTAAATTGCTCTTAACTGCTCTGCAATGCCGCTGGTACATTTGGGAGCTACCGCCAGTTTTCTGTCCCTGAGATCCAGTACAGGCCCAGCGCAGGAAGGTGTCACTGCAGGCCGAGTTCAGCAGACGGACCCCGGAGGCCCGTGCAGTGAGGCGACGAGACGTGCCTTGAGGCTGACCCCTTAGTGCCTCTCTAAGTGCTCACACATTTCATAACACTTTTGATCTCATCAAATCTAAGAGGCAGGTGGTGATATCTGGCTCATTTTATGTTTAGGGAGACAGAGGTAAGACCAGGAGATGTCACCCGTCCAATTTTGCCCAGCTGGTAAGAAGCAGGAGAAGTAGGAGTCATGCCCTTGACACAAAACTCACCCCCTTACCAACATGGCTTTGTCCTCAACAGACAGAAGCTTCTTGTTAAGATGCAACACTTCACAATGACTCTTTATTTATCTTTTTTTCTTATTTCATCTAAAAACCTCAAGGGACAGCCTGTGCAGTGTAAGGAGCCTTGAAGCCATGAATACCCTTTAAAACGTCCAACAGTAAAAAATAATAGGAGAGTAGGAAAGAGAAACAGTTCCCATAAATCAAGGGTTTCCCTCCACCTTCATCTGAGCATTTCCAATTGGCGTGGAGTTTCTCAACTTTTATATTCGTGGGGGATTTAGAGTCAATCAATAGCCTCACATTTCACATTATTAAAGTAACTCTGAACCTGTCAAGAATTCTGACCCATAAACCACGTTTCTGTGTTGGAACCAGATCAACCACAGAATGGGTCAAAAATCTCATTTTTCAATATTTTTCAATCCACTTCATCAACCAGATGGTAACTGACAAGCACCCCCAGAGTAACATTTAAGAAAACAATTAGAAGAGAAGCTTCTGGGGGATCAAGAAGTGTCAGTCACAGGGAACGAACCATTAAATCTATGTCTCTAACACGTTTTTAAGCAGAGTCCCACTGCCATTTGAAAATACTGGGAAACAGTCAAGAAACTCCTGAGTCATGGTGAAAAGCAATGCTGACAATCACTAAGTTTTGTTGGTGCTTTGGCACAGAGTTGAAAGGTCAGGCAGCAAAGTGCTTCACAAGATTACCATGCACAGGAACCCCCGCGGAGGAAAGGGGAGGAGATTTGTTTAAACGCAAACTCTAGTTGAGTGCAGGAGAAGACTCTTAAGAGTCCCTTGGACTGCCAGGTGGTCAAGCCAGTCCATCCTAAAGGAAATCAACCCTGACTAGTCACTGGAAGAACTGACGCTGAAGCAGAAGCTACAATACATTGGCCACCTGGTGCAAAGAACCAACTCACTGGAAAAGACCCTGATGCTGGGAAAGATTGAAGGCAGGAGGAGAAGGGGGCAACAGAAGATGAGATGGCTGGATGGCATCACCGACTCTATGGACATGAATCTGAATGAACTCTGGGAGGTCCTGGGGGACAGGGGAGCCTGGTGTGTTACAGTCTCTGAGGTCACAAGGAGTCAGACCTGACTTAGTGACTAAACAACAACGAATTCAGGAGGTCTGGGTTGGAGCCTAAATTTTTAAATTCCTAACACTCTCCCAGGTGATGGGTTATATTTTGAGTGTAAAGCTTGCATCATGGAAAAGTCACCAGCTTTCAAATCAGAGAGACATAGGACTGACGCCCACCTCAGCCACTGCCTGGCTGGATGACCTCAAGGAATCTTTAACTTCTCTGAGACTCTGTTTCCTCATTTGTCAAGTTTGCCTGGTAAGACGGAACCCATATGACTGCCCCACAGTGTCTGGGAAAGAGGAGGAATTCAATTAAGAACAGCCATCCTGATAATAATGCATATTATTGTTATTATTGTCTCAAAAGGTGGAGACAAAATGTAAAAGATGCTAGAGGTGAAGTCAAAGATGTGGATGGGATCCCAAAAGCCATCAAAGGAAGTTTTCCTGTTTGTGTATTGAGCATCCTCCATGCAAGACTCAGCTTGAGAAGTTGACATGCATCACTCTTGTGACTAGGAGAGTAAATCATCTTGGGACTTTACAGGCAGTCCAGTGGTGCCAGTGCAGGGGTCAGCATTTGATCCCTGGTCAGGGAGCTAAGCGGAGAAGGCAATGGCAACCCACTCCAGTACTCTTGCCTGGAAAATCCCATGGACGGAGGAGCTTGGTAGGCTGCAGTCCATGGGGTCTCTAAGAGCCGGACACGACTGAGCGATTTCACTTCCACTTTTCACTTTCATGCACTGGAGAAGGAAATGGCAACCCACTCCAGTGTTCTTGCCTGGAGATGGAGCCTGGTGGGCTGCCGTCTATGGGGTCACACAGAGTTGGACACAACTGAAGCGACTTAGCAGCAGCAGCAGCAACAGGGAGCTAAGATCACACATGCATCATGGCCAAACAACCAAAACCTAAAATAGAAACAATGTTGCAACAAATTCAACAAAGACTTAAAAAATGTTACATACCCCAAAAAAAAAAAACTTTAAAAAAAGGGGGCAAATCATATTATTTAATCCTTATCATCAACCATGACTTCATGGCAAATAGAAGGGGGGAAAGAGGAAGCAGTGACAGATTTTATTCTCTTGGGCTCCAAAATCACTGCAGAGAGTGCCTGCCACCATGAGAAGAAAAGATTGTTGCTCCTTGGAAGGAAAACTATGACAAACTTAGCATATTAAAAACAGAGACATCACTTTGCCAACAAAGGTTCATATAGTCAAAGCTATGGTTTTTCCAGTAGTCATGTACAGATGTGAGAATTGGACCATAGAGAAGGCTTGACACCAAAGAATTGATGTTTTCAAACTGGTGTTGGAGAAGACTTTTGAGAGTCCCTTGGACTGCAAGGAGATCCAACCAGTCAATCCTAAAAGAAACCAGTCCTGAATATTCATTGGAAGGACTGATGCTGAAGCTGAAGCCCCAATACTTTGGCCACCTGATGCAAACAGCCAACACATTGGAAAAGATCCTGATAGTGGGAAAGACTGAAGGAAAAAGGAGAAGGGGCGACAGAGGATGAGATGGTTAGGAAGCATCACTGACTCAATTAACATGAATTTGAGCAAAGTCTGGGAGATAGCGGAGGACAGGGAAGCCTGGTGTGCTGCAGTCCATGGGTTGCAAAGGGTCAGACATGACTTAGTAACTGAACAACAACAGAAATTAAGACTGTACTAATACCACCTGCATCTCACAGAAAAGGAAACTGAAGCTCTGACTCATTGACTTATCCAAGATTGCATGGCCCACATTGGCAAAGGAGGGAACTGAACTCAGCTCTTATATTAACATTAATAGCTCTCAAGCTCTCACTCTTCATCATTAGTAAATGGCCTTGAGCATACAGCTGGCAGACCAAGTTGAGTAAGGTGTGTCCCTACCTTAGAGGAGCTCTCAGCCCCTTGGGGGAGGCTGTTGAAGACAATTTGAGATGCAGCTCCAACAGAAAAAAATCACTCTCCCTATTTAGAGAACTGAAAAGCCCCATCAAAATGAGGCATTCACTTCTATAGATTTGCAATGGAGATCTGAGTGTAAGGTGTCTTTGGGAGGAATCTGTGCTTGCTGAGGTCCACAGTTATTCTTAGAATCCCAGTTGCTCTAGAAGCAAGTGATTCAAAGCACTTTGCCTGAATCCCCTTACCTATTAAATGGAGCCACCTTCATGGAATTATTCCACTCCTGTTGTGTTAAATTGCTTTTCACATTTCCTCTGGTTCCTGCTATGTAATCCTGAGTATTTCATTTGCTGACTTCTTGATGCCAGACACAGGTGAGAGACCCTAGCAAATGAAGCTCAGTTCTCTGATTGTTTGTATAACTCAGGACTCTTTTTGCCACAAGTGACAGAAATCCAATTCAGATCAGTTTAAGTGGAAAAACAATGTTATTTATTGACTCACTCACCCGAGAAATCTAGGGTGATGATCTGACTTCAGGAACAGCTAGACCCAGGGGTCTGAAAAACTCCCACAGGACCTAAGCTCGCTGTCTCTCAGTTTGGCTTCCCTTTGCATTGGCTCAGTTCTCCTGTGTCCTGCTGGTGGCAAGCCAGCCCACAGGGGTTCTGCATATACACTGTTCTGTCCACGCATGTGCTCAGTCATGGTCGACTCTTCACAACCCTCTGGACGGTAGCTTGCCAAGTTTCTCTGTCCATGAGATTTTTCAGGCAAGAACACTGGAATGGGTTGCCATTTTCTCCTTCAGGGGATCGTCACAACTCAGGGATCAAACCAGCGGCTCCTGAGTCTCCTGCATTGCAGGCAGATTCTTCACTTGCTGAGCCATCAGGGAAGCCCACTGATATGCTGTCAAAATGTAAATTTCCTTCCCAATGATTGCAAGAGATGTGCTGGACTTATTACAATGGACTGATTTGGGACTTGTATCTATGCTTAAAACAATCCCCGTGACCAAGGGGATAAAATGTGCTGATTGGTCAGGAGCTGATCATGTGACCACCCCTCAGGTGTCATCCAGGGACCATGTGCAAGGCGTGTGGGAAGAGAGGTCTACTAAAATGCTGCCAAAACAAGTATTGGGCTGATGGAAACACTAGAAAGTTGCCACAGTGCTGATGGACAAGGTCTCACAAAATTCTTAGAAATGACAAGAGGACTGGAGAGGGCTGTGGAGTTAGGAGTTTGAGATGCACTGTAAGAAGATCCACCCTATCTTTCCTGACCACCACGTCCAATCACCTAATACAAAGACAGCACAGAGGAGGAGTACAGGCTTCTGCTGGGACGCGGTGAACTTCCCAGGCGGCACCGTGGTAAAGAACCTGCCTGCCAACACAGAAGACACAGGTTCCATCCCTGCGTTGGGAAGATCCCCTGGAGAAGGCAATGGCAACCCACTCCAGTGTTCTTGCCCGGAGAGCCCCAAGGCTTAGCCACTGAGCAATAACAACAAAGCTGGGACAAGGTATGCCATATGATCACTATAACTCCTGGTCTACAATGGCACTGCTTTGGAGGCAGCCATAAGGCATAGTCCTCCCCACCATCCCTGTGGCCCTATAGGTACGGGAACATGGTATAATTTCCCAAGTGAGTACAAAAGCAATTCATCTTTATCATCTACCTCTTAGGCTTTTCCAAGACCCCAAACAGCAATGACTTCTCTAAATGAGGCACCCTCCTGAGCAACCTAGTGGAATAGCAGTGCTGACTCTGGTGCTGACAACTGTAGCAAAACACTTTTTGATTGCCACCAAGCCAGCCTGAGAAGGGAAAGGGGGAGACGAAGTATTTGTGCATCGGCATGCGCACACACACGCGGGTTTATAGAAATCACTCAGTTCAATGCCGCAGACCGCCTGCTGCTACAGAGTGAAGCCAAAGGGAGAAACGGAAAAATTACTGGGGCCAGCACAAATTCTGTTCGAGGCCTCAGGGATCGGATACCATGGAAATAGTGATTGTATTCAAGGCTATTTTACATGATCCACATATCAATGAAGAAGTTTCATATTGGGGGAATTTAATGATCCACAGCAAACTGCCAGCAAGTTAAAAAACTATATTGTGTTGATTACTGTATTGGATTTCCACATCCTTCACAGTGTGATCTCTTGACAAGGGACACCGCAGGACTGATGACGTTAACACAAATAGTCTGGAAACTCAGTGAGAGTGCAGAGCTAAGGTGAAGAGGAGTTATTTTCTAGGATTATGACTTTTACAGAGCTGTCCATCTTTGCTTAGAGAATTTAGCATTCCTATTCATTGAAAGTGACAGAAATCGCAGCCCAAACTGTATTAAGCGGGAAACACAAGTTATCACGGAACTGAAGAAGCCCACAGAGGCTGAAGGTCTGACTGTGTCAAGGACTCCAGTGACGTCACCAGGTCTCGGCTTCTCTCTCCCTTTCAGCTCTGCCTTCCACCATGCTGGTTTCATCCTCAGGTTCATTCTGTGGTTCCAAGTTGCCCCAGAACTTCAACCATCCCAAGTTAAAGATGACAGAAAACAGACTCTCCTGTGTGTCTCCATCACAAGCCCTTGTGATACTCGTTGAACAAGGCAACGCAGATTCCGTGTCTGCCCTGGTGGCCCCTCACCATGCGGGAGGAGTATTATCACCCTAACTGTCCAGTTCTGGCTCACTGCATCCACCCAGTGAAGAGGAACAGAGCTCCTCTTAGCAGAGAAGGAGCTGCTTCCTCAGAGGACATGCAGGATAGTGTTACAGGAGAAAAAAAAAAAGAAAACAACACCTTCTTCATAGACAGAGAAAATATTTATTAAAAAGGATCTGGGGGCAAGGGAAAAGCAAATATGGTATATTAAAGTGTATGTGTGGAATCTAGGAAAATAGTACAGACGAACCTATTTGCATAGCAGACATAGAGAATAAATGTATGGACACCAACTGGGGGGAAAAGGGGTTGGATGAGTTGGGAGATCTGGGTTGACACATACACTGCTCTGCATAAAACAGGTAACTGATGAGACCTTCCCGGACATCACGGGGAGTGGCACTCAGGCTCTGTGGTGCCCAGGGATGAGGAAACCCCAAACAGAGGGGTGTGTGTGTGTGTGTGTGCGCACGCGCATGTGTGTGTGTGTGTGTGTGAGAGTGTGTGTGTGTGTGTATGTGTATGTGTGTGCACATGTGTGTATATGTGTGTGTGCATGTGTGTGTGTGCATCTCTGTGTGTGTTTGTGTGTGTGCATGTGTGTATGTGTGTATGTGTGTGCCTATATGTGTATGTATGTGTGTATGTGTGTATTTGTGTTTGTGTGTGTGTGTCTGTGTGTGTGTATTTGCATTTGTGTGTGTGCCTGTGTGTCTATGTGTGTATGTGTGCACATGTGTATACATGTGTGTGTATGTGTGTGCATCTGTGTGTTTGTGTGTGTACATGTGTGCATGTGTATGTGTGTCTATATGTGTATGTATGTGTGTATGTGCGTTTGTGTGTGTACATGTGTGTGTCTGTGTGTGTGGTGTGTGTGTGCATGCACACATGTGTGTGTATGTGTGCGTGTGTGTATGTGTGTGTATGTGTGTATCTGCATTTGTGTGTGTGCATGTGTGTGTGTGTGTGTGTGGTGTGTATAGCAGACACATTCTGCACAGCAGAAACTAACGCACACTGTAAGCAACTGGACGCCAATAAAAACTTTAAAAACAGATAAGCTTGTATTCTATTAAAATATTTTATAGGAAAAAATATCATGCATTCAAAAATATACAAAATTATAAGTAAATACATTTATAAATAAATACTAAATATTAAAGACAAACCAAACAAAAAAGGGTTTGCGGGCAACTGAAGCTTCCACCAAGGCCAAGAGCTAATGGCCGTTCACAGGTGGACAAAGCAACTTTCTTAGTTTTCCTGACTCCCCCCTCTCTGTGCCCTTTTCCTGCTTGTAGCCTACTCACTTCCAGCCCATCTGAAAATCAAACCACGGACTCCACAATCCAGAGCACACTGCTAGATGCACTTCTTTTCTTCAAGAGAAAGAAAAGCTTCCGGATTTTGTTTGTAAGCAATCCTTACTCTCTGTCCCAGGAGCTGAAACAGGCTGAAACTCTCCATTAACCAGAAATTATGTGGGCAGTCAGTGTCATGTCAAGTAAGCCTTCTAAAAGGCCGAGTGAAGAAAGTGCGCAGGAGAATCCCCAGTCACACAGAACTTCAGGTCCACGGGGAGCAGGAGAAGGACCTTAAACAGATATTAGACAGATACGGTCAAATCCCGAGAGGCGACAGACACGGTCAGGTCCCGAGAGGCGACAGACATGGTCAAGTCCCGAGAGGTGACAGACATGGTCAAGTCCCGAGAGGCGACAGACACGGTCAGGTCCCGAGAGGCGACAGACACGGTCAAGTCCCAAGAAACAACAGCTGCTCCCCTTTTGATGCACAACATAAGCAGCTTGATTTTCTTCAGTAGGGCACATGTTTTTATATTTTTGTCAATAGACATTCCCTTTTCCTAATTAAATTTTAGTAATTTTACCGTTAGTCAAACTCATAGTAAAACTTCAAAGAGCTTTCATTCCTTTTAGAAATCGTGGGCCTTAAAGTACTGATCTAAAGTTTCCCAGCTTCTCCTATCACTCTCGCTGCTAAAAATAAAATAAAGAATATACAGTAGATTATATTTCTAAATGAATAAGAAGTAATTTGAGGAAGTTCCTGTCTGAGAGATACAATCCTTCTCTAAAAAAGGATCATTTCCTACCATGGATACATGCATGCTTAGTCATTTAGGCGTGTCCAACTCTTTGCAACCCCGTGGACTGTAGCCCGGCAGGCTCCTCTGTCCATGGGATTTCTCTGGCAAGAATACTCGAGTAGGCTGCCATATCCTCTTCCAGGGGATCTTCCCCACCCAGGGGTCAAACCCTCTCTCCTGTCTTCTGCATTGGCAGGCAGATTCTTTCCCTGCTGAGCCATTAAGGAACCTTTTAATGTGAATCAGTTCAGTTCAGTGTCCGACTCTTTGCAACCCCATGAATCACAGCACGCCAGGCCTCCCTGTCCATCACCAACTCCCGGAGTTTACTCAAACTCATGTCCATCGAGTCAGTGATGCCATCCAGCCATCTCATCCTCTGTTGTCCCCTTCTCCTCCTGCAGCCAATCCCTCCCAGCATCAGGGTCTTTTCCAATGAGTCAGCCCTTCGCATGAGGTGGCCAAAGTATTGGAGTTTCAGCTTCAACATCAGTCCTTCCAATGAACACCCAGGACTGATCTCCTTTAGGATGGACTGGTTGGATCTCCTTGCAGTCCAAGGGACTCTCAAGAGTCTTCGACAACACCACAGTTCAAAAGCATTAATTCTTCTGTGCTCAGCTTTCTTCACAGTCCAACTCTCACATCCATACATGACCACTCGAAAAACTATAGCCTTGACTAGACAGACCTTTGTTGGCAAAGCAATGTCTCTGCTTTGTAATATGCTGTCTAGGTTGGCCATAACTTTCCTTCCAAGGAGTAAGCGTCTTTTAATTTCATGGCTGCAATCACCATCTGCAGTGATTTTGGAGCCCCCAAAAATAAAGTCTGACACTGTTTCCACTGTTTCCTCATCTATTTCCCATGAAGTGATGGGACCAGATGCCATGATCTTAGTTTTCTGAATGTTGAGCTTTAAGCCAACTTTTTCACTCTCCTCTTTCACTTTGTAATGTGAATAACCATTCCCAAATTCAGGGATAAAGAGCAGATACATGCCAACTCTTCTTGATTCAGTGACCACTTAGAGTAAGGGCCAGCAAACTTGTCCTGTGAAAGGCTAGATAATGAATATTTTCAGCTTTGTAAGTAAGCAACACAGTCTCTGTCATGACTATTCAACTCTGTCTTTGCAGTACAAAAGCAGCCATAGACAATATGTAAACTAGTGAATGGGAGACTTCTCTGGTGGCCCAGTGGTTAAGACTCCACACTTCCAGTGCAGAGGATACAGGTTCAATCCCTCTTCGGGGAAGTAAGATTCTCACATGCTGCACAGTACAGCCAAAAAGTTTAAAAAAGAAAAAAATAAACTAGTAAATGGGGCTGCATTCTAATAAAACTTTATTTATAAAAACATGCAGTGGGCCAGATTTAGCCCCACAGGCCCTAACTTGCTGATCCTCAGTCTAGGTCATTGTGTTGAGAAGAATTCTGAGGTTTGCTCCGAGCTCGGTAAAAAAAAAGACAGTCTAGTCAATTAGTGAGGTTTGCCAAAGGCTGGGGAACAAAAGGTCAGCACAGAAGCTACACGTCTGCTATTTCTGCAAGTTGACCAATTTGTTATTTCAGCCACATGCCCCCTTGTGTCCCCTATGTCAGGAATTGTGACCTCACTGCCTGGGGCAGAAGGTGTGGCCTGAGTTTTCTTTTGAGATTAACTAATTGCCCTAGATAGGGATCAAGCTCATGACCTTGGCCTCATTAGCACCAGCCTGAACCTTGTAGCTGAGACATCATGCTACAGATCAGGCTGCTGGAAAAGCAGAAAAAAAATAAGGCCCTTGTTCTTTGAAAATGGTAGCAACTCACACTGGGAAAATGATCATTAGGAGAAGGAAGAGTGAGTATGTGTCCCAGTTTAACCTCTGGTCACTAGATTTCCTCAACTCCCCTCTTCAGGGCTTGGGGATTAATGAAATTTACCGTGACCGTGCTTCCCTTTGAATGTACGCTGGCAAGTGTTATCTCCTTTACAAGGCTGACAACGTACTATTTAGTGAGAAAACGGAATCATTTCCAAACTTTGTAATATGAGAAAATGACAGGAAAGCACAGGTTGATATCACTTACATGTGGAATCTAAAAATAATGGTACAAATAAACTTATCTATGGGAGTAGGAGCAAGGCTCAAGAGGGAGGGGATATATAGATATATCTATATATAGATAGATATATATAGTTATGACTGATTCACGTTGTATGGCAGAAACCAACACAAACTGTTAAGCATTATCCTCCAACTGAATAAATAAAAGATCAATGGCAATAAAACCCAACTCAAAAAAAAATTATCTACAAAACAGAAACAGAGTCACAGATGTAGGAAACCATCTAACGGTTACTAGGGGAAAGGCAAGGGAGAGAAGCTGGGAGATGGGGATTGCCACGCACACTACTGTATATAAAATAGAGGACTTCCCTGGTGGCACAGTGGGAAAGAGCCCAGCTGCCAATGCAGGGGACACACGTCTGACACCGGCTCTGGGAGACTTCACGTGCTGTGGAGCAACTAAGTCCCTGCGCCACAACTGCTGAGTCTGCCTGCAGCAACCACCGAGGCCTGAGCTCTGAGCGTCCCTGGCACACGGAAGAATGGGCTCCACGACCAGAGAAAGCCCACAAGCATCCAGGAAGACCCAGCACAGCCAAAAACTAATAATTAAAATAGATAACGAGTAAGGACCTACCGCACAGCACATGGAACCCTGCTCGATACTGTGTAATGATCTATATGGGAAAAGAATCTAAAGAAGTGTTGATACATGTGTGCGTATAACAGATTCACTTTGCCATAAAGCAGAAACTAACATGACATTGCAAATCAACTATACTCCAAATTTTTTTTAATTAAAAAAAAAGCACAGAAATTCATAACATTGTGATTTTCCCCCTCCAACCATTTCATCACCATAGATAAAAACAAAGTGTTATTTTTCAGAAGAGATCTCCTAAAATGAAAGCAGAATCCCAGGCATTTCAAGGGTTTTAATTAGTTGTTTGGGGGTCTCTACACTGATTATGAAGGTGTTCAGGAAACATCTGTCAAGTGGATGATCCAGTGAATGAAACTCCTTAATGTAGAAGCAGAGCTGGCTTCACAGACACGTGACCCATATAGTCACCCATGACTCTGGGCTGAGAAGGGCCCCACATGGAATAGCCCTGACCTTGGTTTACTGCTCAGCTGTCACCATCTTCAATAATTTTTGAACCTGGGGCTCTACATTTTCATTTGGCCCTAGATACCACTTCATCCTCAATTACGTAGCCAGTACTGAAAGTACCAGTCACTGTGCTGGGTGCTAAGTCACTTAAGCCGTGTTCAACTCTTTGCAACCCAGTGGACTATAGCCCGCCAGGCTCCTCCGTCCATGGGATTCTTCAGGCAAGAATACTGGAGTGGGTTGCCATGGCCCACATCCAGGGGATCTTCTCAACCCAGGGACTGAACTCCAGTCTCGTATGTCTCCTGCATTGGTAGACAGCTTCTTTACCGCTAGTGCCACCTGGGAAGCCCAAGCCACTGCATATATTCCAATTAATTTCTAGTCTCCTCAATGCAATTTGGGAAAAGGTAACCAGGCACTGTTTTCTCTCTTTCTTTCCTTCTTTCTTATTTCTTTCAGTTTTTTCATTCATCCACACAACAATGCATATCTAAAGAATTTCTCTGTGCTCTCAAAGTCCTAAAATCCTTTCAACTTTGTTGTGAAAATTATATACCATGTGTAAAGTACCTGGAAAATACTTCATGACAAATAGAAGGGGAAAAAGTAGAAGCAGTGACACATTTTATTTTCTTGGGCTCCAAAATCACTGCAGACAGTGAGTACAGCTATGAGATGAAAAGACACTTGCTCCTTGGAAGGAAAGCTGTGACAAATCTAGACAGCATATTAAAAAACAGGGACATCACTTTGCCAACAAAGTTCCATATAGTCAAAGCTACGGTTTTTTTCAGTAGTCAGGTACGGATGGGAGGGTTGGACCATGAAGAAGGCTGAGCATTGAAGAAATGATGCTTTCAAATTGTGGTGTTGGAGAAGACTCTTGAGAATCGCTTGGACTGCAAGGAGATCAAACCAGTCAATCCTAAAGGAAATCAACACTGAATATTCATTGGAAGGACCAATACTGAAGCTGAAACTCCAATACTTTGACCACCTGATGCAAAGAGCTGACTCATTGGAAAAGACCCTGATGCTGGGAAAGATTGAGGGCAGGAGGAAAAGAGGACGACAGAGGATGAGATGGTTGGATGGCATCACCGACTCAATGGACATGAATTTGAGCAAGCTCCGGGAGATAGTAAAGGACAGGGGAGCCTGATATGCTGTAATCAATGGGATTACAAAAAGCCGGATACAGCTCAGCAACTGAACAACAACAAAAAGTACCTCTAGGGTCTGCACATAGTAATGCTTGACTATTAATACTTCTGTAAAGTCACAGAAATGACCTTTCCATCTTGCCCAGTAATTAAACTCTAGGGAATTTTTTCTAAGAAAAGTTAACAAAAGAATAAAACTCTAGGCACAAAGATAATCCTTCCAGGATCATCTGCATTTGTGTGTGTGTGTGTGTTTTTTTTTTTAATAAATGAATTAAAGATGCTTGTTATCTGTAATAGAATTAAAGATGCTTGTCATCTGTAACTGGAGACAACCTAATTGTTCAACAGCAATGTAATATTGAAGGCAATGATGGTACATCAATATGATAGACTATTTTGAGGACATTAAAAATGATAATGATGAAAACAGCACAGTTACATGGAAATGCTTTTTTGTATAATATTATGCAAGAGAAACAGTACAAAATGTCATGCTTGCTCCATAATAACTGGGATTAGACTGGTTTCATTCACAGTGATCCAGCTGACACCTAGTACAGAGTGCACACCAGGTGAGTATGTACTGAACAGACTCTAAAACCATAGGACCAGATCTGGAAGGTTGGGGGCAAACAATTTTCTTAAATACGGATGGTATTAAGAGTTTGGTTTTCCATTGTTTCTGCAGTTAGAAAGGAAGGAGTAAAGAAGAAAGGCAGGGAGGAAGCAAACAGAGGAGAAGGAGAAATAAGGGAGGAAGGGTCGGACTCAAGGCTCTTGTGTTTGTAAACCTGAAAGGCCCCATACAATAATGCTGAGAGCGATGATGCTGAGGTCACAGGGTGACCTAGAGGGTGGGAGAGGGAGGGGACACGTGTGTGGGCTCAGTCGCTCAGTCATGTCCGACTCTTTGCAGCCCCAAGGACTGTGGCCCACCAGGCTCCTCTGTCCATGGGATTCTCCAGGCAAGAATCCTGGAGCAGGTTGCCATTTCCTCTTCCAGGAGATCTTCCCAACCTAGGGATCAAGCCTGTGTCTCACATCTCCTGCCCTGGCAGGTGAGTTCTTTACCACTAGCACCACTGAAAAAACCTGCCTGTCTATGCAGGAGGCATAAGAGACAACACTGGCTCGATCCCTGGGTGGCAACCCCTGGAGGAGGACGTGGCAACTCACTGCTGTCCCATAAGGTCACAGAAAGTCAGACAGGATGGAAGCAACTTAGCACGCATGCACACCACCTGAGAAGCCCTAGAGCTGCTGCATGTTGTACATCAGAAACCAATACAACATTGTAAAGCAATTATCCTCCAATTAAAACTTAAAAAATAAATAAATAAAATGAAAGCACTTTCTTAACAGCAAAAATTCCTGAGCCTCTAACAGATAGCAGAGAAAACAAATAAAGATAAAACTCTGGCCTGATCCCTGGAAAGGGGCCACGCAGTCCCCTCAGGCAGACAGGTGCTGACCACCTGTCTGGAGCCGCCAGGTGGATCAGCTCTTCCGGTTTAAAGGGAGTTTGCCTGTCACAGCCTCACCGAACCAAAGCATGTTCTCATTGAACTGTTTCCTGCACGGACCAACTGCCATGGCTCCATCCACAGAAATAATTAACATGCCCCTGGCAGCCTTTATTGATATTCGGTTTATAAAGTGGTGACCTAGAGAGGGGGCATCTCTGGCAGATTAATGGCTCACAAGGGTCATTACTGGTGCGAAGGCGCTTCCAGGGGCTACTGACTCCTTTCCACTGGTTGTTAACCCAGTTTCAACTGCCAAGTGCAAGGTGCACACAAGGGTCTCCATTAGCAGCTGGGATGTGCATGCAATAACAAGCTTTGCCTTCAGACACCCCACTTTGCATTTTTCAAAGTGAGGAGAGAGGGACTTAGCACTGGAATCAAATATTTATTTATGCTGGCAATCTTCACACAAAACAACCCTGTTCTGCTGAAACCCAGGACAAGTCTGCACTGCCACAGTCGGGAGGGCTTGCTGCCTGGCGCACCTCCGTTCCCTTTTTCCTCTTTGGAGCAGAACACCAATCATATTCTGAGCATAACCGAGCACAGCCAAGTGGTCGCATCTCACAGCTTTCCTTGCAGCAGGGTAGCCACTGATATATAAGCAGAAGTCGCTTTGTAGAGATTCTGAGAGCCCCAGTGCCCCTCTCCCAGCTACCCACCTGTGCACCAGAAGGCACCTCGTGGCCTGAGGAGCTTGTGGAAGATGCTGGAGCCAAACGCTAAAGGCGCACGGTGCTGGCCAGCTTCCTGCAGCTGCAACACCAGCCTCGGGTGCCTACCCACCACCCTCTTCTGCACGTGAGCAAGGAAAGCTGCCAAGAACTAGGAAGGGTCCAGTGTTTCACCTTCCTCGCAAGGCAGCCAGCTGGCCAGCCACAGCTTCAGGGATTCTGAGAGAAGGACCAAGACCCTCCTACTCCCAGCACAGCCCGAAGCCCGAGCCTCGCGGGCCATCAGTCTCCTCTGTCCCCCTGGCCCCAGCGCCCAGTGCCCTAGAGGTACCGAGGATGGATTCTGTGCACGCAGTAGCTTGACATCACAGCTGAGGAACCCTGAACTTAGGGTACCCAACCTTTTTATAACTGGCTGTGAGCAAACCTGTCTGAACATCACTCTGTAAAGAGATGCTATCTTCATTAACCCGCACAGCAAACACGTCTTCCCTCTGCCCCAGGGGGAAACACTGTCTCTAGCCTCCAAAGCTGTTTGCAACAAACATCCTGCAGGAGATCCCCTGGAACAAAAGCTGTTCACAAACCGAGCAGAAATGAGGAAGACTATGCAAAACCACCACCCAACAGGAACCATCTGTTTTGTCTAAGCCACTGCTATCTGCAGTCTGTTACCTGCCACTGAGTGAAATTCCCCGCTAGTTCTTTTTTATATATGTATACAATTTTTTTTTTTTTTTTTTTTGGCTGCACTGGGTCTTCACTGCTGCCTGGGCTTTTCTCTCTTTGTGGACCACGGGCTCTGGAGCAAGCAGGCCCGGTAGCTGTGGCACGCGGGCTTCGTTGCTCTGAGGCGCATGGAGTCTTCCCTGACGAGGGATGGAACCCATGTCCCCTACACTTGCAGGCAGGTTCTTCACCCTGAGCACCAGGGAAGCCCTTCCTGCCAGCTCCCCCGGCGTCCGCGTCAGCATCGTTTTCCTTTACACAGAAATGCGCGGGTCACGTGACTCTCCTGGCTCCAGCGCTCCGGTCAGGTGGACTAAGTCTGGAACCACACTGCTCGGTTCTGATCCCAATCCCACCGCGCATTAGCTGTGTGACGTAAGCAAGTGACTCAGCCTCTCTGGGCTTGCTTTCTCATCTCAGAGTTAGGAATGACACGAGCAGCAACCTCACAGCTGGGGTGAGAAGCACGAGTGTTAATGCGCACAAAGCGGTAGGTGAGTGAAACGTGAGCCGCGTGCCGAGAAAAGCGACGAGGGGAAAGCAAATCTGAGACTGGTCCCAGGTCCTCCGCTGACAGCAGAGCTCGCGTGGAGTCAGCACCTCAACCTCCCCGGATGTCTTTATCTGCAAAACAGCACGGGATGCAAAGGGACAACGCACACAGCAGGTCCAGCGCATGGCCTGGCGCCCGGCAAGCCCTTCACAAAGCCCCTGCTAGTGTTGCTACCGCTGCTCATTTTGTGTCGGACTTAAATTTTGTTCTTTAATCATTTAGAAGCATTGGAAGACCTTTGTACTCCTTGCTTTATCTCATGAATACTTTTAGTCAAACATTATTAAATATCTCTGATTGCAGACTCCTTTAATCTTCTGGTTTCGTTCTGACAGAGGTCACCTGGGGTCATCCCAACCTCACCAAATTCTCAGTCAATTCAATTGCATCACAGAAAGACAGAGGCCCTCAGAGCTCACCATTTCTATGCTTCTGAATCCGCGAAAAAGATTCGGTCTTTTTCTTTTAAAAGGTCTCTGAACTCCATTTGTTCTAAATAATACTTTTTAAGAAGGATCCAAGTGCTAATTGAAAGCATTTCATTCCCCATACATTAAATAAAAATGAGATCTGAAATTCTTCATCTACATTAAAATTCTCCTATGCTATTCACATATTTAATGTGAATCTAACATACTGAAACAATGTCAGAAATTCTTAAGTTGAAAGATTTTATAGATTTTCTTAAAGTAAGATTGATTTGAATTATTTTTTAAATACAACATTTACTAGAATGTCACTATAGAATTTCTTCATTTCATCACATGTTTTTGACAGCTAAGAAAGGTCTCTTTCATCCTTCTAAATTAGATCCTTTAATAAATTCACAATCTTGACTTGAGACAGGTTGATTATATGACCAAAACTCCCAGCAGTAAGCTTATAATTAAGCAGTAATATTAACAGACAGTGAGCTTGGGCATGTGTTCCAATAAAGTGCAAAGATTTGAAAAGAGCTGAATACTGGGTAATAGGCAGAGTCCCCGTTTATCCGAGCACTTGGGATGATACTCCAACCCAGCAAGCTCTGACAGGTGTGTCTCTGCTCCTTACCACTCTTCCTGACATCACTGAACTGAATTCTCAGACTCTCCAAAATAAATCCTGGGCTCCTTCTGCTAATATATTTTTCAATTTCAGGACTACAAAAAAAAAGAAAAGAAAAGAAAGAAAGAAAAATAGCCCCAGGAGCTTTGAGGGTTGTCATTATTGATGCAAGGAGTCCAAGTATAAAGTTATACCAGAGTCAAGCACAATTCAGTAAGCATTTCCCGAGGGTGGATAATGAACCATATATGCGAAGTTCTCCCTTAATTGTCTGACAAACTTCTATTCATCCTCCAAGGAATTCCAGGTGACCTTCTTCTAAGAAGCCTTCCTTGATTTCCCTTAGCCCAAGTGGAACGGGCATCCCTTCTGCGTCATCTCAGTGCCCTGAGCATAGCTCAGTCATTGCATTTATGCCTTTCCATGTGTTTTTTAATTGTCTATTATTCACTTTTACCCTTAGTGCTCAGCTCATGACTTAGAGCACAGGAGACGCTCACGTAGGCGCTGTAACAACACGCGTGCGCAATGTGCCCAGTCACTCAGCAAAACCCTCTGGACTGCAGTGCACCAGGCTCCTCTGTCCAAGGATTTCCCAGGCAAGAATACTGGGGAGGGTTGTAATTTCCTCCTCAAAGGGTTCTACCTGACCCAGGGATCAAACATACATCCCCTGCGCCTCCTGCATAGGCAGGCAGATTCTTTACCACTGAGCCACTTGGGAAGCCCAGTTATTAATGTAACAGCGCCTATAAGAAAAACCTTTAGGAAGATTAATGTGAAAAGAGAAAACTAGCTAGAAGTAAGGCATGGGTGGAACTGCAGCTCTCCAGGGAAGGCAGAGGCAGGTCGTGAAGGTGCTGTGTGCTACATTACGGGCCAGGATGTGAAGAACAGTCAAATATCTACCCAGCACAGAGGGGTGAATTTAAAAAGGAGAATGCAGTGAGTAAAGAATAATGGAGATTTTAGTAAAATGATCATTTAAAAAGTCCAGAAAGCAAAAGATCCTAGTTCCTTTTTTCCCCCTAATTTCTAAAGCAGTGTGTGCATGCTAAGTTGTTTCAGTCATGTCCATCTCTGTGCAACCCTAAGGACTTCAGCCTGCCAGGCTCCTCTGTCCATGGGATTTTCCAGGGAATAATACTGGAGTGGGTTGCCATGCCCTCCAAAGGATCTTTCCGACCCAGGAATCGAACCCGAGTCTCTTATGTCTAACTGCACTGGCAGGCAGGTTCTTAACCACTAGCACCACCTGGGAAGCCCTTTCTAAAGAAGGCCTGTCTTCAAACATGGCAGGATATGGCCACCAGTTTGAAAGCTGGAGAAATTTCAGTTTCCAGTCCAGGGTTCCAAGAGTGGTCTTCTCTGCTTATTCACTAGTGATAAAAGGAAATGATCACTGGCACCTACCTGGTGGTCAAATGGCTAAGACTCCATGCTCCCGATGCAGGGGCCCAGGTTCAACCCTGGTCAAGGAACTAGATCCCACAGGCTGCAGCTGAAGGTCCTGCACACGGCAATGAAGACCAAAGACCCTGCGTGCTGCAACCAAGACCCAGCACAGATGAATAAACAAATAAATATCAAATACAAACAATCACCCATAAGCCTTCAGGCCACAAGAGCATGTATTTCTTCCATTTACTAAAGAGAAAGTCAATCTCAAGGACCTCTGCCCCAGGAGGTTAACAGGAGAGTTAACGGGACCAGATTTACCCTCCAGGAAAGACATATGGGAAAAAATTGGTTTGTTCCAATTCATGTCCATTAAGCCAGTGATGCCATCCAACCATTGCATCTTCTGCTGCCCCCTTCTCCTTCTGCCCTCAATCTTTCCCAGCATCAGGGTCTTTTCCAATGAGTCGGCTCTTTGCATCAGGTGGCCAAAGTATTGGAGCTTCAGCTTCAGCATCAGTCCTTCCAAGGAATATTCAGAACTGATCTCTTTTAGGATGGACTGGTTTGATCTCCTTGCTGTCCAAAGGACTCTCAAGAGTTTTCTCCAGCACCACGGTTTGAAAGCATCTATTCTTCAGCTCCCAGCCTTCTTTATGGTCTCCACGCCAGATGGCCTCACTGGTGAATTGTATACATTCTTTAAAAAAAAATGTAAAACAAGATGATACATGATACATTTCAAGACATTTTAGAAAAGCAGCATTATTAAGTTTGCAGAACTAAAAAAAGACACTATTTTTAAAAAGAAAATGAACTGTGTACATATGTATCTCATGTACCTGAGTGCCAAAATCCTTTAAAATCTTTGAAAACTGAATCCAACAATGTGTAAATCAAGTGGTGTTCATCCCAATAATGCAAGGTGGATTTAATTTTTGAAAAGCAACTGATGCAAGTCAATATATTAGCAGACTAAAGATGAAAAAAACTAACCTTTCAAAAAGATGAAGTGAAACATTTAATAAAATTCCACACCTGATATTCATGATAAAAACTCTCAGCAAACTTGCAAGAAAACCCTTTCAACCTGATAGAAAGGTCTCTGTGTTAACCCTGTTTGTTGTTCAGTCACTCAGTCATGTCTGACTCTTTGCGACCCCATGAACTGCAGCACACCAGATTTCTCTGTCCTTTACTATCTCCAGGAGTTTGCTCAAACTCATGTCCATTGAGTCAACGATGCCATCCAACCATCTCATCCTCTGTCGCCTCCTTTTCCTTCCACCAACAACATAGTGAAATATTGAAAGATTAGACCTTAATTCTCAACATCAAGAACAAGGCAAGGATTTCTGCTCTCACCACTCCTAGCCAACACCACACTGGAGGTCCCTGCCTTTCTAATATAACAAAAACAAAATGTGTATGAATTGGAAAGGAAGAAGCAAAACTCTATTTATTGTTAGACAACATGGCAGAAAATCCTAGGGGGACTACAAAAAATAGCCACCAGAAGTAATAATTGAGTTTATAGAGATTCAACATCAATGTACAAAAGTCACTTAGATTTCTAGATACTAGCACTGAAGAAATGGAAATTGAAATCTCTACTTAAAATATAATCCAAATTATTAAATACTTTGGAATAAATTTAAGAATAAAACATTGCTAAGATGAATTAAAGAAGGCCTAAATAGGGTTTACCATTTGGCGCAGTGGTAAAGAATCCAACTGCCAATGCAGGCAACACAGGAGACATGGGTTTGATCCCTGCATCTGGAAGATCCCCTAAAAAAGGAGGAAATGGCAACCCACTCCAGTATTCTGGCCTGGGAAATCCCATGGACAGAGGAGTCTGGCAGGATACAGTCCATGGGGTCACAAGAGAGTAGGACACGACTGAGTGACTGAACACGAACATGACCAAACAACCAGAAGTATATGTCAGGCTCTTGGATCCAAAGACTTGCTATTGTTAAGATGTCAGTTATCATCCAACTGATATACACATTCATTATATTCCCAATCACAGTTCTTGCAGGTGCTTTTATATAAATGAATAAGCCAATTTTAAAATTCATATGGAAATGCAAATAACCTAGAATAGCCAAAATAATTTTTTAAAAGAAGAGCAATAATAGAGGACTAAATAGGCTTCCCAGGTGGCTCAGTGGCAAAGAATCTGCCTGTGAAGAAGGAAAGGCAAGAGGGTCAGGTTGTATCTCTGGGTCGGGAGGATCCCCTGGGGAGGGAAATAGCAACCCACTCCAGTAGTCTTTGCCTGGGGAATCCTGTTGACAGAGGAGCCTGGTGGGCTACGTCCGCGGGTTGGCAAAAGGGTTGGACAGAACTTAGCAACCACACGACAGCAGCGATAACATTACAGTCACGTTGGGAAACAGCTTGGCAGTTTCTCATAGAGAATCCATCCACAACACCCAGTATCTCCAGGCATTTACCCAAGACAAATAAGCTACACAGTCACAAGGAGACACACACTCTAATGCTCATGGCAGCCTTACTCATGATCACTGTAAACAAAACACAACCCAAATATCCATCAACAGGGAAATGGATAAACAAAATGAAAGAGGGAGCCATTCCACAGAGCACCACCCACCAAGACAGAGCACTAAGCACTCATTCCCACGCCAGCACGGCTGAGTTTCCGAATCATGATACCAAGTGAAAACAACCTGATGTAAAAGATGACAGACTGTAGGGTTCCACTCATCACAAATTCTAGCGTGGCTTCTCTGGAGGTCGGGTGGTTAAAACTCCACACTTCCAACACAGGGGACTCGGGTTCAACACCTGGTCAGGGAACTAACATCCCACATGCCACACAGAGTGGCCAAGAGATTAAGTAATTAATTAAAATTACCTACAAAACAATTCTAGAAAAGGCAAAACTAGAGTGAAACCTAGAAAGCAGATCTGTGATTTCCTGGGGCTGGGGGGTCAGGGAGATTATTCTCTAAAGGAACTTCTGTGGAGTGGGAGGAATATTTCGAGTCCTGACTGTGGGAAGGGCCTCATAGCTCTACACATTTGCAGTCGTGTTAATCTTCTGTATTTAATGTATGTCCTTCTCATCTTTTTTCTAAATTTCCTGAAATTTGTCCTTAAGAAGTAATTTTCAAATGTACCCAACATGTTAAAGAACTTAAAAACATTGGAAATGATCAAAATATCTAACGATGCAGAAAAAAGCAAAAGATGGTACATCTGTTTAAGGGAATATTATGAGTGCAGCCAATAAAAATTACATTTTCATACAATATTTAATGACATGCGGAAATATTCATGACACAATGTAAAACACAAAAGCAGTAGGGAGTACTTTATATTCATAAAATCCTAACTCTGTTTATATATACAATATATGTATGAGTACATGCATAGAACTGTGTGATTTCTTTGTTCTGAACTAGTGCACACTCTGCCCAAACAATGTAAAACCAACAAAGCACCTCCCAGAACTGGCACCTGAAACTGTCATAGGCACCCAGGCTGTGCCAAGCAAACTTGACCACCCAGCTTGTCCAGGGAGCAGGCAGTGCTGCTGGCCCGACAATCTAGTTGTTAACAGCTGCAGGACGAGCCCCCGCCTCAGTACCACTCACTCTGGACTCAAATGCAGCACTACAAAATACACCCTACGCTGAAAACTAGACAAAAGGCAAATGTTTCCAAATGAACTTGAAGGTATGTTTCAGGGACCTGGGGCCTCGAGAACCCTAGTAGAACAATCTTCCTACTAAAAGGCAGCGTCATTTCACTGGGAGGAGCAAGTGTGATTTACAGCCTCTGGAGCAAGTCACAGAAGCAGAGTTCAGCCTTCCTTTCTAGAGAACCAGGAACAACACCACCCACCAAGCCTGCCTCTCAGGGAAGGCCATAGCAAAAATCCAATGAGTCCAATGAATGACATTAATTTTTAATTTACAGACCACAAGTCCAAGATGAGGTAGTTTTATTTCTGTAACTCTGGGGCCATTCACAACAAGCAGCTGCTTGACTATATCTCTGATTTAATTTTATATATAAATGCATTTAAGAGCTTCTTTGGGAAGGAGACAGAGAATCTTTGGTGTTCAAGAGAACTGACCACAATCACAGAGGTGGACAGACTGATTTCAGGACCCCTATCCTAAAACCTGACACTAACAGGGATGGTAAATAGAAAGACCATGGATTATGAAGCCAGACCAACCTAAGTTTAATTTCCAGCTAAGTGTCAAATGACACAATATTTAATTTCACTGAACCACGGTTTTATCCTTTTTTTTTTTTTTTTTTTGGCCATACCATACAGCATGTGGGATCTTTGTTCCCCAATGAAGGATGGAACCCAGGTTGCCTGCATTGGAAGTTCAGAGTCTTACTCGCTAAACTGCCAGGGAAGTTACTTTATCCACTGTTGAATGAGGGTGGTAAGACCTCTTCCCTGAGGTTGTAATGCGGTACAAATAAGATCAAATATGATGCATCCCAACACTTACCGGGATTCCCTGGTGGTTCAGTGATAAAGAATCTGCCTGCGATGCAGAAGACACAGGAGACGAGGGTTCTGTCTCTGGGCCGAGAATAGTCCCCTGGGGGAGGGCATGGTGGTCCTCCCCAGTATTGCCTGGACAATCCCATGGACAGAGGAGCCTGGTCCCTACAGTCCATGGGGTCACACAGAGTTGGACACGACTGAGCGACTGAGCTGGCAGACACAGCACACATGCTCACTCTCCGTCCTGACACTGACTTTGAATTCCACTTGTTATTGTTCAGTGGCACAGTCTTGTCCAACTCTTTGCAACACCACGGACACTGCAGCCCTCCAGGCTCCCCTGTCCATAGGATTCTCCAGGCAAGAATACTGGAGTGGGTTGCCATTTTCTCCTCCCGGAGATCTTTCTGACCCAGGAATCGAACCTGAGTTCCCTGCTTGGCAGGTGGATTCTTCACCATTGAGCCAGTGGGGAATCCCATAAGTTCTATAAACTTCTCTAATGAAGGACACTCAGTGACAACTCTTAACACACAGGCACAGGATTAGAGATAGACATAGAGAAAGAGAAACATTCTTCCAAATATCCAGACCAAAACAAACAAACAAACAAAATTGAATCTCTTAGACAGCGAGAACTTTTAAAATCTCATAGTTAAGATGCACACAATTGTGAAAAATGTCATGATCCTATTTGTCCCAAATCAAAACTAAGTTATAGTAATAATTAAAAAAAAAACCCATAGTAACTTTCTCCAGGGAAAACAGTTTGTGACTTACTAGTGTCTAACACTTAAAGAGGGCATCCCTGATGGCTCAGAGGTAAAGAATCCCCCGGGAGAGCAGGAGATGTGAGTTTGATCCCCGGATCAGGAAGATCACTTGGAGAAGGAAATGGCAACCTGTTCCACTATCTTGCCTGAGAAATTCCATGGACAGAGAAGCCTGGTGGGCTACAGTCCATGGGGTCTCAAAGAGTCAGACCCGACTTAGTGACTAAACACCACCACCACTTCAAGAGCAGCTTCTATTTAAGAAAAAATAACCAACTCTGGCTAGTGCAAAAGATTTTGTTAAAGGAGGGTGCAAACCAAGGTGAAACTTCTTCCCTTTCCTCGAAGCAGAGATAACTACAAATAGAACACAGTGATAATAGGCAGGTGGGGCTATTATATTCTTTTAAAAATTGGGAACAGCAGGAAGTTGATAGCTCCTAGGTGAATGTGACAAGAACAGAAAGCACAATAGGGTCTAAATCCATCTGCCTGCCAAACTCGGTAATGTGCTGAAGACGCTTTACCACCATCTCCTCTGCCCACCAATGACATCTTAATTGATGGCGACTGACTGGGGTTTCAGTCACCCCAAGGGCTACCCGTGGGCCCCACCCCAGGGCCACTCTAAAGCAGTATGTTTCAGGAATACTGGGTGTTCGTGTAGATAGCAAGTTCTTAATAGAATCTGGGAAGATGTTCTTTGGCAGAAAATGATTTCGTAGACATTTTTCATTATGATAGATGTGGTATTACAGCCGCTATAAAAAATTTCAAGCTGTGTTGCAGCTTTGTCACCAGTGTTATAAATCACTCACTTGCATATTAAAATCTGCAGAAAGCCACTGAAGAAAAGCGGGGGAGGAATACTTGCATTCCTATTTACGGACTAGGTATAATTTGGTATTATTCTTAAAGGTTCAAGGCAGCTTAGAGGATCTGTACACAGTCCTTCCGCTGGGATCAGGAGATCACATTCCATGACTGCTGAGCGGGGAAGGCACGGGCACGCAGTGAGCAGTGAGCGGACACCTCCTGCTGCAAACCCTGACGTGAAAGGGAGAGCCTGGGAGAGCCCAGGGATGGAGGCAGAGCAGCGCATTGCCGTTGCAAGATGAGCTGCTAGTGGAATTAATGAAGAACTCACACACACATATGTGAGAAGCAGACCCGGGCCACTGATGTGACTTACGTGACCCGCACGGAAGCCTGTGTGCGGGGTGGTCTCTCTGACTGCCCTCACGGGCACCTGCAACAGCGCCTTATGCGCTGTGCTGTCAGCGGGGCAGGGGAGGTCCTCATCTGGGGCATTCAAACCTAAGGACGCTCTCTCTCTAAATTCTACTGGATTTTAGACACTTTTGACACTATACTATGGCCATCACTGTCGTTTAATCATGTCCAACTCTTGCAACCCTCTGGACTGTAGCCTGCCAGGCTCCTCTGTCCATGGGATGTCCCAAGCAAGAATACTGGAGTGTATTGCCATTTCCTTCTCCAGGGGATCTTCCCAACCCAGAGACCAAACCTGTGTTTCCTGCATTGGCAGATGGATTCTCTTTAACACTGAGCCACCTGGGAAGCCATATAACCATGGCACAGAGGAGCAAAGACCCAGGATATCATTATACCCATTGTTTTCTTGGTCAAAAGCACTGACATAGACACACAGTTCAATTCAGTTCAGTTGAGTTGCTCAGTTGTGTCCGACTCTTTGCGACCCCACGGACTGCAGCACACCAGGCCTCCCTGTCCATCACCAGCTCCTGGAGTTTACTCAAACTCATGTCCATTGAGTCGGTGATGCCATCCAGCCATCTCATCCTCTGTCGTCCCCTTCTCCGCCCGGCTTCAATCTTTCCCAGCATCAGGGTCTTTTCAAAGGAGTCAATTCTTTGCATCAGGTGGCCAAAGTATTGGAGTTTCAGCTTCAGCATCAGTCCTTTACACGACCACGTGCAAAATAGACAGCCAGTGGGAAGCTGCTGGATAACTCAGGGAGCACAGCCCAGCGCTCCATGATGACCCAGCGGGAGGGGTGAGAGGGAGGCTCCTGAAGGAGGGGACAGAGGTACACTCAGTGCTGACTCACTCTGCCATACAGCAGACACTGTAAGACCGTTAAACTCCAATTAAAAATAAATTAATAAAAATATAAAAGTTTACTGGGTCACAGCCATAAAGAAAAGGCGCATACCTGAGTTCAGTGCACGCTGCTTTAGCCTCCCTCACAAAAGCGGGGCTCCTCAGGATCACAGTGGTCTGACACCCCACGTGGCTGAATGGTGAGGCGGGAGGTGGGCAGGGATGACAGAGGGGCTGCCCCACCATCTGCAGCTCAGCCTCGGAAGAGTGGTCCTCAACCAGGAATGACTCTGCTCTCCAGGGCACATGAGGCAATGCATGGAGGCAGTTTTGATTGTCACAGCTGCTTTCCCAGAGATAGACAAGGGCTGCCACTGCACCTCCTACGGTACACAAATCCCACTTCCCCCGAGATGCCTCGTCCAAGCACCAACAGAAGAGAGCAACCCATCACTCCATCCCTTCATCACGCTCTTTCAATAACCTCTTCATTCTTCATGGTACCCAACATGCAGCCGTATCTTGACTTGCTTGCCTGCATATTGCCTGAACCCCTGACCCCACTGTCATCTCCACAAAGCAGGCTTTTTATTTGCTAACTGCATCCTCACTGCTTAAAGAGGCCCAGGCACATAGTAGGTGCTTAACGAATGTGTATGGAATGAATGGAATCTGGAGGAGAGGAAGAAGGAGGAAGGAGACGGGAAGAGGATGAGAAAGGGAAGGGAGCCAGGAGCAAGGAGAGACAGGTGGAGGGAAGAGTGGAGGAGGAGGGAAAAGGGGTGGGGGGGCCACAGCTGAGGAGGTGCATGGTCCTGGGGAGGTCTCAACTCTGCCTCCTCTGTCTGTAACAGGATGCCATTTCCCGGCTCCTGAGAGCAGACCCCTCCCTCTGACAGGGCTCTGTCAAAAGCAGAGGCCCAAGCTCGTGTCTGACAGGATGGTGGGTTCTGGGAGACCCCGTGGCTCCCCAGTGCAGCGGGAGGAAACGGCACCTTACTCTTCAGGAGCTGATGATGGACAGGGAGGCCTGGCATGCTGCGGTCCACGGGGTCACACAGAGTCGGACACGACTGAGCACCTGAATTGAACTGAGCTGAACTGCAAAGGGACTATAACCAGGGTCCTTCAGTGCCTCTTACCCAGCTTCTCATTTCAGCAGTTACTGGTGGCTCACTGAGAGAATCTAATACCATCACAAATGCCTGGTTGGGTTTTAGCTGTTTGCACAATTGCATTTTCTGCTTTAATAGCTGGAACACAGACATCTTAGTTAAGTTCAGGCATGAGCCTTGAATAAAATGAATCCTTTAATCAGGAAGAAAATTCCCCAGCTGAAGGAAACAAGCAGGTTTTCAATGTTCTGCCCGTAGTCCGAGTCCCCGGTCGGGAAAGAAGACTCCTCGAAACAATGCAACTTGCAATAGGGGAATTTATTACTGACTCGAGCCAGGGCCTCCCGCCCTCACCAAGGGTGTGAGGACGAAAAGGCCCCGAGCCCCCGTTCTCTCGGGTATTTATTAGGTCAAAAAAAGCAGCAGGTAGTTGGCGCAAGCGGATTGGTTACACAGCGGGTAGTTGGCGCAAGCGGATTGGTTACACAGTTGCAAGGCAATTTTTGTTGGCCCAACGTGGGGCTTTCAGCTTTCCCCTGATAGGTTCCCTTTTTTCTTGCTAGGCACATGTTGATTGGCTGGCTCCAGGTGGCTTGATAATTATGTTACCCCGGGAAACCAGGCCTACTCCTAATCTAGGCTGCCTGTCATGGCGTTAGCCGTGACAGCCTCACATCCAACTGTTCTATACATGTAGGGTTTCATAATAATCTCAAAGGAGATGTCTATAGAAATGATGAATGGCTCAGACAGTAAAGCATCTGCCTGCAATGTGGGAGATCCAGGTTCAATCCCCGGGTCGGGAAGATCCCCTGGAGAAGGAAATGACAATCCACTCCAGTACTGTTCCCTGGAAAATGCCATGGACAGAGGAGCCTGGTAGGAGCCAGACACAACCGAGTGACTTCACTTTCACTTTCAAAACGATCCTCCTCTTTGGGGCTTAGAGAGCTTCAACTCTAGTGAATGGAAGTAAAGCATAAAAATGAAGAAACCCTGCATTAGAACACTTGCATCATTGATCATTTCAACATGATGCTGGTCTAAAATCATGAGGTCTGAGGCATCAAACTGCATGATGGGAAACATATAGTAAAACCTGTTTGGGTCAGACCCAGACCCTCAAATATTTCTGCTGTTTTCCCTGTTTGACTGGCATTTGGTTGGTTGATTGCCATGTCTGTTGTTGGTTTTTCTGCCTCTTTGCTGTGGCTGAGACATTTACAATGAATCTGCATTACAAAGAGCTTCAAGGAAATCCCACTCTTCAGCATGGTGGGGACAGGAGGCAGTGAGCATGCGACAACACAGGCAGAGGCAGCTCTGAAGTCCTGTGTGATGAGAGTCAGCAGCTCCACCCAGGCAGATCCTGTATCCGGAGCAGAGAGAGGGACAGTCTCAAAGCGGCCCATCTCCAAGTCAACTTCAGGCTACTCAGGGTTCCCTTGGTTTTAAGAACTGGAAGCCAGAGATCAAAACCCTTTTGTAAACTTCCTCTGAATAACGCAGCGAATGGCATCTTGAAGCCAAAACTGGATTGTTAGAATACGAAGAAACAGCACTAAAGTTGTAGACTGTTTTTTCCCCCAGGGAAAGGCTCATTTTCTATGGAGAATTTTTAGTTTGCAGGGGGCTCCTTAATAGTATCTAATTGATGGATTCCAATCACAAAAGAACAAAGAGTGAGTGAGCTGCCCCTCATGAGCTGCTGATCATTCACACATCCCTGAAACCTTCTCATCATTAGAGGAGGGCCAACCTTTGGCCTGAGTGAGGGATTTTACTCATCTACCCAGAATATGATTAAAAGGAAGCCAGGATATAATGAGAGAATCACTGCCGGGGCCAGCGTGTACAGGATGGGTTTTTAATAAAGCATGAATTATTCTCAGTGGTTGAGACCTCAGTCGGAGGAAGGGGAAAGCCAGAGGGACGGTACAAAAACTAAAACGAAAACCTCTGCCCCGAGACCCCACATTCAGTGCTCATCAATGTTTAATTTTCGTGTTTCTCTTATCTTTCCATTCCTGCAGTCCTATGTTCTCTCCACTGAAAGGCTCTGGTGTCATATTTTGTTGTTGTTCTTTAGTCACTAAGTCATGTTTGACTCTTTTGTGACCCCATGGACTGTAGCCCACCACACTCTTCATTCCATGGGATTCTCCAGGCAGGAATACTGAAGTGGGTTGCCACTTCCTTCTCCAGGGGATCTTCCCAACCCAGGGATTGAACCCATGCTTCCTGCATTGGCAGGCGAATTCTTTACCACTGGCCCCCTGGGAAGCCCTGTCATATTTTAGACACCAACAGACACTGCTTGGCTCACTCTCATGGTGACCTGTGATGTGGTCAGTTTAGTAAGCACTCACCATAAGACTACTACACCCAGGGCTCTGAGAATATGATGTGAAGGAAGACCATGTTCCAGTGATAATTAGGAATCCAACACTGGAGCCAGAAGGCAAGGTCTTGCTCACCTTCCTACTCTGTGATATCAGCTAACTTTTCTCATCTGCAAACTAGACAGATGGTAAGCATCTACCTGTCACAGAGTTGGGCAAACATTATAAGTGTCATTATTGTTGTTCACTTGCTAAGTCGTGTTCTAAACTTTGCAACCCCATGGACTGCAGCATGCCAGGCCTCCCTGCCCCTCACTGTCTCCCAGAGTTTGCCCTAGTTAATGTCTATTGAATCAGTGATGCCATCGAATCACCATGCATAAATACTTAGAACAGTGACTGACTATGAGGTCATGCAAGCTTAGCTATCATTTTTCTGAGGTCTCAGACTACAGAAAGAAGCAAGAACACACATCCCAGCCTTGTGGACTAAATGCCATGATACTGACCAGCACGGGAGTGAGTGCTGAGCCCTGAGCGAGAGGGAGGGAAGACGGGTTGGAGTAAGGAAAGATTTTCAGTATGAAACGGAATGGAAATTTTCTAAAACCAAAGAAAACCCAAAGTGTAGCTGCACCTCTCTACAAGTGTCCACTTCTTCCTTAAGAATGAAGGTTTTCTCAACTGTTCAATCCTTCCCTCAAGACTAAACATTTGAAGTTGGCTAAAAGAGTAGACCTTAAGTGTTCTGATCACACACAGAAAGAAGGTCATTTTGGGAGGGGAAGGAGGTGTCCATCAACTTGATTGTGATGTGTCTATAGTGTGTATATATAGTATAGATAGCCACATCTATAGATAGTATAGTATCCACAGTGTCTATAGATATTAAATCATCACATTGTACATCTTTCAGAAATCACATTGCACAACCTTAATATACAATTTTTATTTCCAGTTATACCTCAATAAAGTCAGGGAAGGAGGTGGAGACTAAAGCTGAGAACAGTATTCATGAGGTAAGTTGATCCTTCCTGCTCCAACTTCATCCAAGGATATAATGTGGGCGTCCCTGGGGGCTCAGTGGTAAAGAATCTGCCTGCTAACACAGGAGACACGGGTTCAATCCCAGCTCCGGGAAGATCCCACATGCCAAGGAGCAAATAAGCCCGCATACCACAACTGCTGAGCCCACACTCTGGAGCCTGGAAGCCATAAGTAAGGAGCCCATAACTTCAGCCCATAACTTCAGCCCATAACTTCAGCCCAGCCGCTGAAGCCCCCGCACCCTGAGCCCACGCTCTGTGAGACAGAAGCCACCGCTCACTGTGACTAGAGAAAGCCTGAGCAGCAATCGAGAGCTAGCACAGCCAATAATCAAGAAATAAAATTTCAAAAATAAAAGAAATTCTTAAAAGGGATATATCTTCAGGCCTCCACCCTAGTTCTGGCCCCAGGTTAAGAGTAAGGAAATGGATGTAGGACAGCTAGGGGTTAAATCCTAGCTTTTCCACTTACAGTTTGGAAACCTTGGATAAGTTACCTAAGCTTGTGGTGACTCAGTTTCCTTATGGATAAAACAGGGACCAAAATAGTCCCTACCTATATGGTGGTTATGAGGATTAAATAAATAAATGCATGTAAAGCATTTAAGACAGTGCCTGGCAGAGTATGAAAGTGAAATGTTAGTCACTCAGTCGTGTCCGACTCCTCACAACCCCCATGGACCTCTCTGTGACTCCGCCAAGCTCCTCTGTCCAAAGAATTCTCCAGGCAAGAATACTGGAGTAGCCATTCCCTTCTCCAGAGGATCTTCCCGACCCAAGGATTGAACCTGGGTCTCCTGCATCACAGGCAGATTCTTGACTGTCTGAGCCATCAGGGAAGCATAGTATGAGGCCTGTATAGATAGAGATGGCAGTGACTGTTCTTTTAAAATGACAGCATCCTCAGGATCAGAAGTGGGAGTCTGGCCTAAAATTTATTGGCCAAGGGATGTCCCTCATGGTCCAGTGGTTAAGACTCTGCACTTCCACTGCAGGGGGCACAGGCTCAATTTCTGGTTGGGGAACTAAGATCCTAGGTGCCATGCCCAGTGCCGCAAGAGAAAAACTCTTCTCATTTAAAGAAAAATAAATAAAAAGAAAAAACCTATTGACCATCCCAATTCTTTTTTAAAAACCATTTTAGTAGTTACAAGACACGTATGATAGACTGCATGTATTTGAAGAACAATATCTGAAAGCTTAGACATATGCATACCCTTAAATCCATCACCACAATTAAATACCCTTTGTAATCTCTCCCCAAGTCACCCCCTTCCCTCTCCCACCCCTTTGCAATCACTAGCCTATGTTGTCACTATAGATTAATTTGCATTTTATAGAATTTTATAAAATGAAGGCATCCAGTATGTACTGGTTTTCGGTCTGGCTTCTTTCACTCTGCATAACTATCCTGAGCTTCACACATGTTACAGTATGTGTCTGTGGTTCATTCCTGTTTATTAATGAGCAATATTTCATGGTTGTTTATTCATGCACCTGTAGACACTTGGGGTTTTTGTGATGTTTCTACTTGGGGCTATTGTAGCTACAGCTGCTATAAACATTCATGTGCAAGTCTTTTTATGAATGTGCATTCCTTTCTCTTGGGTAAATAGCTAAAAATAGTTCAATCATAGAGTATGCATATTTTTCCATTTAAAAAACTCAAATTCTTTCCCAAAGTGACTGTGCCATTTGACACTCCCTCCAATAGTGTATCAGAGTTTCAGCTTCTCCACATGCCCATCAACTCTTTGCTTGGTTCAGTCAGTTCAGTCGCTCAGTTGTCTCTGATTCTTTGGGACCCCATGAACTGCAGCACACCAGACTTCCCTGTCCATCACCAACTCCTGGAGCTTGCTCAAACTCATGTCCATTGAGTCAATGATGCCATCCAACCATCTCATCCTCTGTCGTCGTCCCCTTCTCCTCCCACCTTCAATCTTTTCCAGAACCAGGGTCTTTTCAAATGAGTCAGCTCTTCACATCAGATGGCCAAAGTATTGGAGATTCAGCTTCAGCATCAGTCCGTTAAATGAATATTCAGGACTGATTTCCTTTAGGATGGACTGGTTGGATCTCCTTGCAGAGATCTCCCAGGTTGGATCTCCTTGCAGAGATCTCCCAGGTTGGATCTCCCTTGGACTCTTGAGAGTCTTCTTCAACACCACAGTTCAAAAGTATCAATTCTTTGGCCCTCAGCTTTCTTTATAGTACATGACTACTGGAAAAACCATAGCTTTGACTAGATGGACCTTTGTTGGCAAAGTAATGTCTCTGCTTTTTAATATACTGGCTAGGTTGATCTTCCCTCATAGCTCAGTTGGTAAAGAATCTGCCTGCAATGCAGGAGACCCTGGTTCAATTCCTGGGTTGGAAGATCTGCTAGAGAAGAGATAGGCTACCCACTCCAGTGTTCTTGGGTTTCCCTGGTGGCTCAGCTGATAAAGAATCCGCCTGCAATGTGGGAGACCTGGGTTCGATCCCTGGGTTGGGAAGATCCCCTGGAGAAGTGAAAGGCTACCCACTCCAGTATTCTGGCCTGGAGAATTCCATGGACTGTATACTGTATAGTCCATTGGGTTGCAAAGAGTCAGACACGGCTGAGTGACTTTCACGTTCACTTTCAGGTTGATCATAGCTTTTCTTCCAAGGAGTTTGGTTAGTCTGTTTAATTTTAGCCATAGACATGCAATGGTATAAAAATTTGGTTTTAATTTGCATTTTCATATTGATTGATGATGCTAAGCATCTTTTCATGGCTTCCTTGCCATACAAGTAAGTATCATTCTTTGGTAAATATTCTTTTCAAACCTTCTGCCCATTTTAAAAACTGAGTTATTTGATTTCTCATCAGTGAGTTTTGAGAGCTTTTTATATAATCTCAGGGCTTCCCTAGTGGCTCAGCTGATGAAGAATCTGCCTGCAATGCAGGAGACCTGGGTTTAATCCCCACATTGGGAAGAGACCCTGGAGAAGGGAAAGGCTACCCACTCCAGTATTCTGGCCTTGAGAATTCCATGGGCTATATAGCCCACGGGGTCGCAAAGAGTCGGACATGACTGAGTGCCTTTAACTAACTACATAATCTGAATGTAAGTTCTTTATTAGATATATGACAGTAAACATTGGCTTTCAGTGTGTTGGCTTTTTTCATTCTCTTACCAGTGTGTTTTTAAAAGGGTTATTTTTCATTTTGATGAAATTCAATGTATCCATGGGTTTTCTATGGATTATATTTCTGGCCCAGTATCTAAGAAATCCTTGCCTAACCTAGTTCTCAAGGAGTTTCTCCTGTTCCCCCCCCCCCCCACCCCCTAGAACTTTTACAGTTTCAGGTTTTTCATTTAGATTTATGATCCAGTTCATTTTTATATATATAGAGGTATGGACCAAAGTTTATTTACATATGCTCTCCAATTATTTTCACCCCACTGTTGACCAGACTATCCTTTCTTCACTCAGTTAGCTTTGTACCTTCGTCAAAAGTCAGTTGTCATATAGGTGGGGGCCTATTTCCAGATTCTCTGTTCCATTGATACATTTATGTTTCTGCCAGTCTTGCTTATCTTTTCACATTGTCTTGATTACTATAGATCAGTAATAAACCTTGAAATCAAGTAATATTAGTCAGTTAAGTTTTTCTTTTTAAAAGTTGTTTTGGCGATTATAGGTCCTTTGCACTTTCATATGAATTTTAGAATGAGCTTATTGATGTTGACAAAAATTTCAACTGAATTCTGATTGGAAGTAGATTGAAAACATAGATAAATTCTGAGGATTCACATCCTAACAAAATTGAATCTTCCAAATGATGAACATGGTATATCTCTCCATTTATTTAGATCCTTAATTTAATCATTAATATGTCATTTTCATGCATGCAGTTTTGATTATAGGAATTTCACATCTTAACAGATTTATCCCTAAGGCTTTCACATTTGTGAAATATATTATTATGAACTATATTGGATTTTTAATTGCAATTCCCAATTATATGTAACAAGAATATAGAAACAAAATTGATTCTTATATGTTGATTTAAAACCTGCAAGCATGCTAAATATAATGAGTTTGTTCCAGTTGCTTCTTTGAAGATTCTCTTAAGAGTCCACGTAGAAGACATGTCAGCTGCAAGAAAGGCAGTTGTGTGTCTTCCTTTCAAATCCAGATCATTTTTGTTTCTTTTTCTTGCCTTATTCCACCACCTAGAAGGTTTAGTACAATGTTGGGTGAAAGAGGTAAGAACACACATCTTTGTCTCGTTGCTGATCTTAAGAACCTCATTCTTTCACCATTAAGCATGAGGTTAGCTGTAGGTTTTCCGTCGATGTCCTGTATCACCAAGGAAGTCCCATCTATTCTGAACTTGATCTGTTAAAACATTCAGCTGAATGTTCATGGGGACCTTCAGCAGATCTCTGCGATTCTCTCTCCCCTCTGGCATTCCTCTGTAGCGTCTACCCACCTTCGCTCCCCCAAACTCTCAGGGAATCGACTTGGGCCCCTGAGTTCCTTCTCTCTGTGGCACCATCTGGAAACTCTCTCTAGGTAGTAAACTGAGGTAAATGTGGGCTCACCCTTTCTATTTCTCATCTCTCAGGGATTGCTGTCCTTCACTGCCTGAAGTCCAGTGTCTAGAAAGCCATTCTTTTATATACTTGATCTCTTTTCAGATTGTTTCAGTAAGAAGGTTAAATCTTCCATCTTAGAAGTGGAGGTCTGTGTCTCAACCTTTACCCATTTACTCTGGTTTCTAATGAGGATCACTCCTGTGTCCCCCATCAACTGACCGCTATGCCTTGAGGGTCATTTTCTATCACCTCCTGGTTCTCCAGAGGAAAAAACATGCTCCTGGGACCAGAAATATCTCAGTGCAAGTGCTGCCTGTGGCATAACGACACATAGTAGTTAGTTTGACCATATGTAAATTGAAGTAATCTGTTCTACAGGATCCTTGGAGAGATTAGATGCTGTTACCAGTTAAGCAGCATCTCCAGAGACTGGTAAATCACAGAGACTCGATAACTTATGGGCGGCATCACCGTCACTAGGCTTTCTGTTCCAGTTTACTCTCTCCCCCCTCTTCCTCCCTGCCACCACTTCCCTACCTCCGGATCCTTTCAACCCTAATATTCGATGACTGTGGGCTGCAGTGACAAATTACACTTTAAGTCTCGAGCCCCATGACAGCTGAGTCACGCCATCAAGAGTCGTCTGTAGAGTGGGATTCAGTCCCAGCCCTGAAATATCAGGGTGTGTGGGTGGTTTCTGCAGGAATTGCTGACGAACACCTGTTAAATATTTTACTTTTCTTAGACAATCCTCATTCACTTTTAAGACTTAAAATAGTCTCCCTACACTTGACAAAAGACTGAATACTCCTGGGCCAGCAGCTGTGACTGTTTTGATGGTTCTCTGCACAGCTCCGTGGGGCATCTATCACCCTAAAAACACTGGACATTTGTCAAGTGTGGCACGTACCTGACCGATAGCAGCAAAGCACATTGAGAAGAGACACCTTTCTCTCCTTTTCATAAGTAGAATTTTTACAAAGACAGTAACAGTGGTTGAAATCATTCAAAGGGTACCCCACTAGTTTCATAATGGAATAAAGATTCAACTCCCTGATGGAATCTAGCTTGGCCACCCCTTCTAGAAATTTGTTTCAGGCCTGAAAAATAGTCTGATCGATGGAGGAGCGGTATAGTTTACTGGCTAAGAACGCGGGCACCCTACCAGCTGGGATGGGCTTCAGTCCCAGTCCCAGCCCCACCATTTATCTTCCAGCAGCACTGTCTTGGGTGACTTGTTTGACCTTTCTGTGGACTTGTAAAACAAGAGTAAGCATGTCAGGGTGGCCAAGGGGTCTAAGGCCCCAGACTCAAGGAATGAAAATGAGAGTAAACGCATCTGGTTAGGTGAGAGCATATGTGAGGCTGGCATGAGATAACATAGGTAAAGTGCCCTGCATGTACTGCATGCCCAGGAACTGGTGAATTATATCATTACTGTTATCATCACTATCAACATCACCATCAGTGTTTGCTATAGCAGTAGTGTGTCTAAACAGGACGACACTGTCTAGCAGAATTTTCCATGATGACAAGAACGTTCTGCCTCCTTGCTATCCAATATGATAGCACAAGACATACATGGATATTGAGCACTTGCATTGGATAGCAAAGCCCTAGGGAATACAACTGCCTTAGCCTGTTCCAGTGGCTATAACAGAATGCCATAGGTTGAGTGACTTAGAAACAACAAATTATCTCTCACGGCTTTGGAAGCTATGAAGTCCAAGATCAAGGCACCAGAAGACTGTCTGCTGGGGACTGCCTGGTTCATAAACAGCTATCTTCTCACTGTGTCCTCCCGTGACAGAGGGGGTAAGGGAGCTCTCCAGGGCCTCTCTTATAAGGGTTCTAGTTCCACTCACGAGGGTGGAGTTTAACTATCACTTCCAAAGGCTCCTCCTCCAAACACCATCACATTTGGAATTTGGCTTCAATCTATGAAGGTAGCTCAGCTGGTAAAGAATCCACATGCAATGCAAGAGACCCCGGTTTGACTCCTGGGTTGGGAAGACCTGCTGGAGAAGGGAGAGGCTACCCATTCCTGTATTCTTGGGCTTCCCTGGTGGCTCAGCTGGTAAAGAATCCACCTGCAATGTTGGACACCTGGGTTTGATCCCTGGGTTGGGAAGATCCTCTGGAGAAAGGAAAGGCTACCCACTCCAGTATTCTGGCCTGGAGAATTCCATGGACTGTATGGGGTCACAAAGAGTCGGACATGACTGAGCAACTTTCGCTTTTCACCGTGAATTGGTGGGTTGGGGTGGTGAGACACAAGTGTTCACTCTGTAGCACCAACGATGGGACTCACTGATTGGAAAGCAGCAGGACCCTGTGGTCCTTCTCTCTCATGTCCTCTGCTGCCACTTGCCTGTAAAAGAGATTCAGCCAAAGAGTAAATGCAATCAGAGAAGCGAGAAAATTCAGAAGCAAAGGGAAATAGTCAAACAAGACCAAATGATAACAGTTTAATCATTAAGTAAAGTCAAGGGCTTTTAGTTCCTCCTGGAGGACTATAAATAATATTCTGAGCCATGTCCTTTGAGCTGTGCTGTAGATACTAAAACTCCCACCAGGGGGAAGAAGTTAACTACACACTGATCAGACTATAGCCATGACATAAACTGCCGCAATTCCAAGAACTGGCCTCAAAGACATGGGAACAAACCAACCCTGTAACTCAAGATTAACGGTACTCAAAATGATGGATATGACATTGATCAGATGACTGATGACCAATTTCAAAGTAACTGTCAGAGCTGACTGTGCTGTTTCTGCATGTGGCCCCATCCCTTTACCTATACACCCCCCACCCCACCCCACCCCACCCCAAAACCTTTGCTCTTTATCCACTGATTGTCAGTGGGGAGAGTCAAACTTTATGGACATGAACTTGGGCAAACTTGTGCAAACTCTGGAAGGTGGTGAGGGACAGGGAAGCCTGGCGTGCTGCAGTCCATGGGGTCACAAAGAGTTGGGCATGACTAGCAAAGTGAACGACAATCACCACCACCCTCTCCCCTGGTTGCTGGCCTCCAAAATGAAGCAAACTTTCCTTTCCACCAATCTTATCTCTGGAGTATTGACTTCTGAATGGTGAGTAGCCAGACTCAAATTTCAGTAACAACTGGGAAGTCTTATAAAAATTTTGCAACCCTTTATAAAGGGATGACATTCCCAAGGATCAAGCCTGTGGAGATGGAGACAGCACCACTACCAGGAGAGCTAACAGCCTGCCCCATGACTTTCCGTCTCTATTGCTGCTTTGCAGACATGCTGTCTCCTACCCCTAGGAGGCAGGCTTCATGAGGGCAATTTTTTTTTTTTTTTTTTCCTGTTCAGATAAGTGCTTGGTCTTGGTACCAAGAAGGCACCTGGCCTGTTGTAGCGTTTCAATAACTGTGCACTGAATTTAGCATGACCAGCTTACCTAAAGAGGCCAAAGGTTTATAAGCATCACGATACTCCTGTAAAATTAAAATGCTCCTGCCTTCCCTTCCAGCCTTCCCCGCCCCACCGCATGTTCAGACAAGGGCCTGGGGACCGGCTAGCAACCACCAGCAAGAGCTCTGTAACTCTCAACCCTCAGCTTGCAGGCGAGGGGCCTCGCTTTCAGGTTGGGAAACGCATCCTGAATTCTGAACAAAGCCCGACATTCAACATTGCATGTTTTTCTGTCAACAGTTTACTTTCCTCGCAACTAATGTGATTAAGCATTCACAGCGATGGATGTACATTTTTATTAGGATGATGACAAGTGATTTGAAGGTAATTAAGCAATGGAATGTTTCACACAATGCCCATTCCACTTAAGAAATAAACTCTATGTTTTGCTAGATTCACAGGAAAAGGGGGAAAAACATTCAAAGAGTATCAGTGGCTGAAACAAACTACTATGGGAACTATTTTAGGGTCCTGGATAATCTTAAGAAAGTGAGAATTCTCATCCATACAGAAGAATGGGAAAGACACAAAAAGATCAATATAAAGATGTATATTGCACAGCTGATGTCACAGTCCTGTTTTACTTTTTTTTTTAAAGGCAGCATCTTAAAAGTATATCAATAGAGGGATGAGTCCATAAACTGGAATTTTATGTAGCATTTAAAAGAATGAGGCAGAATGATGGACACGTCTGCTGTGGAAAGGTGGCTGTGCTGCACTGATAAGGAAAGAACTGCTGTAGGGTGGTTCTTATTTCTAAAAGAAATTTAATCAATATGTGTATTTTATCCACATATTGAATAGTGATTCAAGGACACGTGTCAAACTGTGGCACGTGGTAACTTCTAGGGAGTGAACTTGGGTCTGAAATTACAATAAGCATACATTATTTTGCATTTGTAAAAGATACTAAAACATTTAATTTTTTTAAAATTAAGCTAAAGCAAAAAACAAACAAAAACCAGGAGCCAGAGGACTACAGGAGTAACACAACTGTTGCAAGGAAACTGCCACTTTGACAAGGTGCCTCCCCCTCACCATTCCTACCCCCAGTCCCCAACCCCCACCACACACTCACACACCTCTACACACACACAGTTACTTTTGCTTTTCCAGGAAATATATTTATGTTTCAACATTAATGAAACAATTTATATTAACTGGATAACAGAAGAAAATCTGTCTAAATTAGGAAGAAAGTAAGTTTATACAATATAACAAAGCCACAAAGGGCGCTGATCTTATAATAAGATTCTAAAGCCCTGTTAGCCATTGTGTAAGAAAACAGTTATGTCCAATAAAGAGTCTCAACGTCTTCACCACTTTCTTACCCAATCCACCTTTTGCACAGCGAAGGTTTAACATCGCTCTTCTCATCCTTGTACACAAAATACCAGAGAGTGGAGTGAAACATCTCAGTGACTTCATTTAACTGACATCCAACCAAATACATTCTCCCAAGGTAGGAGAGAGAAATGACACTGCAGAGCTTCCAGCTGATTCTGCCTGGCCACCACAGTCAATGAGTATAAAATGGTTCTGGGTGATAGCAATTCCCCCTGCCACCCTAGTCACTGAACTCAGGATGACCCAGGGACAGCGGGGTGGCCGAGGTCGTACGGCTCGTGGGCATGGGCAGCAGCAGCTGGAAAGCTAGCCCCAGGGCAAACCCAGGCACGAGGCGATGGTCAGTTTTACTGTAACCTGAAGTGGAGAAGGACTTCCTGCGTATGACATCCAAGCGTGACAGCATACAGGAAATCTGATAAATCTGACTAGATAAGAATTGTAAACACTCTCGTGTCAGAAAACATAGTAAACAAGACTGAAAGGTAAATCATTATCTATGAAAGAATATTTTCTAAAACACTAATCCCTTATGAAGTATATAACACAAATCAGCGAGAAAAAGGCAAATACTCCATTGGAAAGAAAATGGACAGAAGATGCAAAAAGGAATCTTACAGTAAAGAGTAAAGTACAGAACAAAACACTCAGCCATGCCAGTCATCAGAGAGATGCAAAGGACATTTTTAATCAGTGGCGGTGAGATTTTTTTTTTAAAGATGTAAAGGAGATCATTTGCGGGACATATATTAATGAGATGTCCTCCATTGCTTTTCCCATGCTTAATCCTTCCCACATCCATTCTGCTTAAGTCAGTCATCCGCTCCATGGGAGGTCAGGAATCTTACCAGTGAATTGCAGAAAGGAAGGAAGGACTGAAGGAAGAAACAGTCCATGTTTAGCCTCTGACTAACAGAATTGGTGTTTTCTTTTCTTTCTTTCTTTTTCTTTTTTTTGAGCTTCTAGCCTCAAGAAAATAAACTTAACATTTTCATGATTGTCCCAAACTAAAGAAAGGTAAGAAGGATAGAAAATGCTAGCTTGATGGGGCTCCCAGTTTTCAAGGGAGGTCAAAGTTTCTCCGAAGAGGTGACATTTCATCAAAGACCTGAAAGAAGAGAGGAAATCAGACAGGCAGCGCCGGGGCAGGCACCGAGGCCCTGTGGCAGACGGCTTGTCCCAGCCAGAGAGGAGCAGTCTGAGCAGAAGGCGGGCGCAGACGCGGGAAGGCGTGCAGCCCGCCCTCACCCGCTGCCTCCGTCCCACGCCGGGCGCTCTTCCACCTGCCACCGGGGTCTGAGTGTCTGCAGGGGTAGACGGGGCACGGGCCGAGGTCTGGCCCAGAAGCGTCCCCGGGCTTCTTCACATCCTGGCTGAGATGCTTAGGAACCAGCGAGCCACACAGGAAGCCAGGACAGGTTTGACTTTCTTGGATCCAGAATCACTGCAAACAGTGACAGCAGCCGTGAAATTAAAAGAGCTTACTCCTTGGAAGGAAAGCTATGACAAACCTAGATAGTGTATTATAATAAAAAGCAGAGATATCACTTTGCAGACAAAGGTCGATATAGTAAAAACTATGGTTTATCCAGTAGTTATGTAGGAAATGTGAGAGTTGGGCCATAAAAAAGGCTGAGCACTGTGGTGCTGGAGAAGACTTTTGAGAGTCCCTTGGAGTAAAAGGAGATCAAAGTCAATCTTAAAGGAAGTCAACCCTGAATATTCATTGGAAGGACTGATGCTGAAGCTGAAGCTCCAATACTTTGGCCACCTGATGCAAAGAGCTAACTCACTGGAAAAGACTGATGCTGGGGAAAATTGAAGGCAAAAGAAGGGGATGGCAGAGGATGAGATAGTGGAGGACACAGGAGACTGGCATGCTGCAATCCATGGGTTCACAAACAGTTGGACACGACTTAGCAAATAAACAATAGTGTCAAACCCACATCCTCTCTTGTCTGGAAGCTCGTATGTTGAGACAGTGAAGTCACACTGCAGAGGGATACAGGGCCCCTTCAATTCTTTTGAAGCAGAAACTTATCTAATTATGTAACATGAAAGTTCCATTGGATTTTTTTGGTTTTGATAAAAATAAGCTTTACTGTAGCATTTAACAGATTCATAGAAGATGCTAACATTTTTAAACATTTTCTTCAGATTTGGGGATCCACTAATACACTCAGAACTGAAATCCACAGTGTTTGTGTGAAAATTTTCTAGGGTTCTTATTGAGTTACCAGATTGTTCTTTTTTATGTATTTATAAGTTGTGCATCTTCAATTGACTTCAGAGCACTAATAGTCTTGCAAAAAAAAAAGTGATTTTAAGCAAGGTCTGCCGTGTATGGCAAACTGAGACAGTCTGGTAAGCAAAATTGCGCTGTCAGCAAGGACTCCTTAGAAACAAAATCCGTAGTTGTAATTTATGAACAAAGAGCAAAGAACAATAATTTAAATAATAAGAATACATCCAAGAAAAAACGATTAAAGTGAGACAAAAGTGAAGCAGAGTTTTCTGTGATGTTGATATCTTGCCTATCCATCATTTTCATCAGTACCTAAGAAAATTAAGCTGGATAGTTCCTAACAACTTAAAAATGCAAATGCTAACAAACTTCAAGTTTCTTTTCTCATATTTCTTAGAGGTGTAGGTTCAGCATGTCATGAACCACAGAAGGGAAATGGGGAGAAAGAACCAAACTGTCTGGACGCTGGAAAGCAGACTTCACCTGAGGTGGACAGGTTCACTTTATTTCTGTTAAGAGAAGGAACACCTTGAGGGTCCACAGGATGCCTAGCATCTGGCTTTTTCACCAACTTTCTCGAGTGGATGGTCCAGCAAGAACAGTGCCTCTGTCTCATCTCTCCACCAGCTATTGCTCCCGCAGTGGACAGGTCTGATTCCATTATAACCAGCGTCCCGCGCCATCTGCCTGGGACCAGGTGCCTGGCAGAACCGTCAGATACCGCAGGAGGGCAGACACTCCCGTCACACCGAGGGAGGCACTCTGTGAGACCTCCTCCAGCCAGGCAGGTTTACTGGGCCCAGCTAGGGGCAGAGCCCGCAGGGTGGCGTCCACGCCTGCAGGGCCTCAGGGACGCTGACCTCAGACGCCCTGCAGTGCGTCCCCGCATCTCTCAGCCCCGCTCAGTCTCTGTTGGGGGCTCAAGAGTCATCAGCAAAAAGCCATTCTTTTTTTAGAAAAACTATTTGCTTTTAATTGGAGGAGAATGGCTTTACAATATTGTGTTGGTTTCTACCATACACCACCATGAATCAGCCGTGAGTATTCCTATGCTCCCTCCCTCTTGAACCCCCCTCCCACCTCCCACCCCATCCCACCCCTCTAGCTTGTCACAAAGTACCATGTTTGAGCTCCCTGCAGCATACAGCACATTCCTATTGGTTATCTATTTTACATACAGTAATCTATATGTTTAAATGGAAGCAACCTAGATGTCCATCAACAAATGAATGGATAAAGAAGTTGTGGTACATATGTACAATGGAATATTACTCAGCCATAAAAGGAGTGAATTTGAGTCGGTTCTAATGATGTGGGTGAACCAAGAGCCTATTATACAGAGTGAAGTAAGTCAAAAAGAGAAAAATATTGTGAATTAACTCATATATATGGAATCTAGAAAAATGGTACTGATGAACGATTTGTAGGGCAGCAATGGAGAAGCAGACAGGGAACAGACTTATGGACACAGTGGGGGAAGGAGAGGGTGGGACAAATCAAGTTGTTGCTTTGATGGATCTTTCTCGGTCCCATCCGCCCCAGGGAAAGGAACCCAAGTCCCCCTTTCCCATTTGCTGGAAGGGAACGTGGCAGCGCCTGCAGAGAATGGGCCCAGAGACCACCAGCAACCTCTCCACGGCAGGACTGAGACAAGCGGAGCACACAGGACTTCCGAGACGACGCCAGACAGACAGCTGGGGGTGGAGAGCGTGGAGCCTGTGGCCCCGGTGTCCATTTGGAAGGAATGAAAGACGTGAGAAAACTCTCGAAACCTGTCCTGTCTCATGTGGTTTTGAAACTGCCATCTCACTGGTGGTTTCTTTTGAATTTAAAAAGAAATCAAACTATGGTCCATTCCAGAAGAGAGCAACATCCTCAGGCTGGGAAGACTCCATTGCTTACTTCAGGGGCGAGAAGCAGGTGGGATGGCTTAAGGAAGAAAAAACTGCAAAACTGTAAGAAAAGAGTTTTTCTCCTTTTCCGAGATTTCCAGAGTAGACTTCAAGGAAAATTTTACACACACACGATTCCACAACAGCCCTGCTCTCTCCTCACACTCACCGCAGCGCTCTCCAGTGGTGAACGTGATCTCTGGCCTTGGTCACCTTGCAAACACCCAGCACTCCACTGAAAACCCTGCTTTGAACTCACAACCACTTCTGGAACTCTTAATCACTTTCAGCTTCTCCCCAGATGCCCCATTCCATGCCTGGCTCCAGTTCTGGTTTGTTTTTAAGCACTTTGTTCCTTACAAAAAATCATGGGACACTTCAAACTCTTGGTGAATGGTGGGGCTTTGATTTTTGTAAATAACTGTTATTCCCTTCATGTTCATTTCTTGCATTTATTTTTTAAATATGGAAACACCACAGAACTTCATGATGACATGTAATCCAGATCGTTTGAGGAATCATTCTCTTTGCTATGAACATTTTATTCTCATTTACTCTCACTTTATTTTGAGAAAGTGTGCCTCCTTTTGACAAAATTACAAAGTAAAAAAAAAAAATTGCTCAACAATATTTTCCAGTTAAAAGATAAATTTCTTCCTTAAAAACAACTGCAACTTGAATAGCACAGATTTCTATTTGAGAGTAAAATTATTTCCTCACAACAATCTTCATTCTAGAAGAAAAGTTAAGAGTGGCTATGTGACCTTGGTGAGGAAAGCAGGGGCTCAATTTCCTCATCTATAGAATGGGGATAATACTAGAAAGTATTCTCGTCTGGAAAATCCCGTGGACAGAGGAGCCTGGCGGGCTATAGCCCATGGGGTCACAAAGAGTCAGACATGATTGAGGGTCTGAGCCCGCACACACACAATACTAGAAATAAGGACTCATATTGAAGGGGTGTTTCTAGATGACACCTCTTTTCTCTGGGAGGTCCCCTCCCCCAGGGTCCTCTTCTCGACCAAAGCAAACACTTTTTCCAATCAGATTCTCTCTCTCAGGGTCTGGAATTAGGATTCAGACATAGCCAGTCACACCACATGAGGAAAGTAAACCTGCCAAATTTAGGAACAGCCTTCTGGTGCTCACAGAGTAAAACCGATGAAGCTGGTCAGCGGACATAAAGGGGTGAGACATAGATGAACAGTGACATCACAGGGAGGTGAGCAGGTCAGAGCAGCCTCCAGAGTTCCTGCTAATGGTCCACTTCTCAAATCGGGTTCTATTAAGTATGACCCCATGCCAACATTCAACTTCCTTAAGACATCATGGGGTGAGGAGAGACGGATAAATTAAGAGTATGGGATTAATAGATACACACTACTAAATATAAAATAGATAAACAACAAGGACATGCTGCGTAGCTCAGGGGGCTATATTCAGTATCTTGTGATAACCTATACTGGTAATGTAACGGAAAGGGATCTGAAAAGAAGATACATACATATATACACACATATATACAGACATATATACACACACACACACATATATATACAATATAGTGGGGGTTTAGTTGCTAAATTGTGTCTGACTGGTGGGATCCCACGGACTGTAGCTCGCCAGGCTCCTCTGTCCATGGGATTCTCCAGGCAAGAGTACTGGAGGGGGATATATGGGATTCCCCAGTGGCTTAGATGGTAAAGAGTCTGCCTGCAGTGCAGAAGACCCAGGTTAGATCCCTGGGTCAGGAAGATCCCCTGGAGAAGGAAATGGCAACCCATTCCAGTATCCTTGCCTGGAAAATTCCATGGACGGAGGAGTCTGGTGGGCTACAATCTATGGGTTCACAAAGAGTTGGACATGACTGAATGACTTAATTTTCCTTTTCCTCATACATAGGTATAAATATATGAGACTAAGAATATATATGTATAAAAATAAATATATATATATATGTATAAAAATATACATGTATAAGAATATATGAAGCCCCTGGTGGCTCAGATGGTAAAGAATCTGCCTACAGTGCAGTAGAGTCGAGTTCAATCCCTGCGTCAGGAAGATTCTCTGGAGAAGGGAACGGCAACCCACTCCAGTATTCATGCTGGAGAACTCCATGGACAGGAATCTGGAGGGCTGCAGTCCAGGGGTTGCAAAGAGTCAGACACGACTGAGTGGCTAACACTTTCACTACATAACAGAATCATTGTGCGGTATATCAGAAGTTAACTATATCAACTATACTTCATTTTTTAAAAAAATACAAACTAAAAATTTTAAAATTAAAAAATATAAAAATTAGTTTTCCCAAAAAGACATTACCATAGCTTCATTAAAAAAAAAAAATGAATACTACTACCTCCCTCTCCTTTTTAAAATTTATTTTCACTTTTAATTTTTTGTTAAATGCACCATAGCTTTGTTTCTCTTTCTGACAACTGGAAGTATGTTAACTAAAATGCAGAAGGAAAAAGAATGCCAAAGATGTCTCTCTTGATCCACATTGGCCCTTCTTGTGCAGCCAGAACTCCCGTCAGTCTCTCCCAGGCAGATTCCAATTAAAGAGAAACAAGGTCTTTACAGCACGTGATCATCAATATGCAAAGAGGTGACACCAGGCCAACATCACAAGCCCAATTACCCAAATGTCTTGCTCAGGTAACAGCCTTTAAATAGTCAAAGGCTCTTTGGCAAATCGTCTCCTTTAGAGAAATTAAAGCCAACATTTTATGCAGATGATTTCACATCCTCTTAACAGCTCCTCTCCAAATAATTGAAAGAGCTTCCCATCATAGAGCTCATCAGGTCAATGGAGCCTGCAGAGCCATGTAATTTAGCCAGAGGAGTTCATTCCAGCTCAAGACCCCATTTGGGTTTCCAAGTAGTCATCACTCAAGAGAGGGCTCCAGGTGAAACCCCTTCCAACTTGCCCTTTGAAAGGAGTCATGCCTGGGTGGTCCCTGCTGCTCCAGATGCATCACAACAAAGCAAGTGGACAAAGTCCACATCTGGCTGCTGGCTGATGGAGAAGGAAGGTCTGAGAGTTCAGACCCTGCAATGTGTTAAAGCGGGGTCTCTAAAAGACTGTTCAAAGAACTCCATCAATGATTTCTGGAACTTGGAGCAGGCCAGCATGGAGTGCACAGGTGAACCATTTGCCAGGGCACAGATGTTAGCACAAAGAACCCTCTTTATTCTCCACACCCAAAGTTTTCTGCTCCGTGCATGCGAATAGACCTATTTAGCAATGAATGGCCCCTAGTTTAGAGAGCAGAAATTCACACTTACTCTGCAGCTGCAGGGCAAAGCAAATTCAAAGTCTATTTTTCATGCAAAGCGACTCACTCTTTTGTATTTCTAGCTGATATTTTCTCTGGGCCCTTGTTAATCAAGGCAAACATGGTTCAGTGCAGACTCCTCACCTCCCAAACAATGGCACAAAAATATAAAGGCTTTGGCAGAGTTAAGTCCAGAGTTCAAAGTGCGAAATTATTAGAAGACAAGCTTCTTGCAGTGTAGTCAGTGTCCCCCACATTTCTAGGGACATTAACGAATTCCTAGAAATGATGAGGACTTCTCAGTAGTGGAGAAACAAAGCCACATTGGGGCTTTGTGTAGGTGTGTATTGACTTCTGGCTTCAGTGCCCCGTGTAAACAGTTAAGAAGTTTGTCATGCCATCCTTCTAACAAGAGAAAGCTTGACAAGCTGGAACTCAGTGTTGGAACTCAGTGTTGGAACTCAGTGTTGGAACTCAGTGTTTGGTCTGGGAGCCCACAGAACTGAGGCTGTGGGGCAAACTGCCATCATGAAATCTGCAGAGACAGGAGAATTCAGAGGGTCATGGCCAAGATGGGCTCACCTGGAGCAGCAGCCACTGAGACTGGAACTGGCAGCAACTCTTAGATGGCAATTTTGATGAACTGCTGAAGGCTGAGTATGAACCAGTATGCGGGTTTCAATCTTAGGGGCCCCCACAATTTCATGGCCTTTACTTCCAGAATCCCCACCAACTTTTAATGGCAAAGACTAAGATTGAATCCCCTGGAGGCTCTGAACTGGGCAGAAGTGTCATCCTTCAGAAACTTACAGAGCCTTGCTCAGATCTCAGGCATTACTGATCTCAGAGTCCATACTGCCAGACACATCACAGTTTTCACGACACTGTGGTTCAGGGGAATGACTGTTGGACGGTGGACATTTGGGTGGATGGGTGAATGAATGGATGACATGGCATCCATGCCCTCAGGGAAATGATAATGCAGAAATTCCCAAATCTGTCTCACCAAACACTAATAGCATAAGCTGTGCCATGGTGCCAAAAGTTCCTCTACACTCAAAAAAATTGAAGGAAATGCTCAGTTTGGCAACTTAAACAGATTTCTTTATTACAAGAGCCCGGATATCACGCACCCTTATCATCCTAGAATTTAACACATCTGTTGTTAGACACTCAATTAGATAATCAAAAAGAGGAAAATAGAGAATAATCCACTCCTGTTCATTCATTCCACATATATTCACTGAGCGTCTAAGCACTGCAGGCACTAAGCCAGGGTCTAGAAATATATGGGAGCAAAAACGGGCAAACCCTGCCCTCATGGTCGGGGCAGTATGACAGGGGAGATGGGCATTAAACAATCAATCCCACAGTGAGTATAAAAGTGTAACCACAACAATCACTGCAACGGAAAAGTAGGTGGAAAAGATACAATAAAGCAAACACCCTGGTCACAGAGGTTAGAAAAAGCTAACAAAGGAATTGAGAATTAAAGCATCAAGAAGCATCAGTATGGTAAAATGGATGGGGGTGGCGGGTGGTGAGGGAGTTTGCTAGGAACCTGGCAGAGGAAACAGTATGTGTTACCAAATGCCCCTTTGAAGTCCTGTATCAGAAAGAAGCATGGATCATACAAAGAGTAGAAATGGAGACGTCCCTGATGATCCACAGGTTAAGATCTGCCTGCCAATGCAGTGCAGCCAAAAAATTAATGAATATCTAGCTTTTTAAATACTTAACCAAAATAAAAGAATGGAAATGAGGCCAAAAGGACTGAGAGTAGGGGATTCCAGGGTCGGTTCCTGTTTAAGCCTCTGAGAGCTGTGCTGTTTTGTTACACAGCAACAGATAACTCACACAGGTCACTAACTCAGTGAGGGTCAGCCCTCACCACTCTCTCCCCTACTTTCTGCCTTGGAAGGGACTCTATGGGCTGAACCACCCCGGCTCCCTTGCCCTCCAGCTTTCGCTGGAGTTTGGCCAATGGGCAACCTCAGGAGACAGTCAGAGCGTAGGAGGAGGGGAGTTCAGTGGTCTCCTCTCTCGGCTCAGCTGGGTGCCCTGTGACACTGACTGCATCCTTCACCCCTCCCTCCCCAGGTCCCCTCCCTCAGGTCTCTCTGGGTTCCAGGCCCTTGGCTGTCACTGGCCCTGGGGCGCCCCACCAGCCCCTGTTGGTTTCCATGCTTCCTCCTGCCCACACCTTTGCAAGCAATTGTTTCCACTGACCTGCTCTATTCATCCCCTCTGAGTGCGCCATCTGATTCTGGGGGACAGATATAACTCCTCAGCTAGAAAGAGGTGAAGCTGGGACATAACGTTTCAGACCTTAAAGTTACTCTTTAAAAAACCAGAGTAACAGGACTTCCCTGGTGGTCTAGGGGTTAAGAATCCTCCTTGTAACCCAGGGGATACTGGTTTGATCAGGGAACTGAGACCCCACACGCCCAGGAGCAACTTAGCCCACGAGGTCCAGAGCCCGCGTGCCACAACTAGAGAGCCGTGCGTGGAAACAAAAGACCCTGCATGATGCGAGGAAGACCCGGCAAAGCCAAATAAATAAGTATTAAAAAGGAAAAAACTAGAGTAATTATGCCTCCCCCGGTAGCTAAGCACAGACTGGAGATGCCCTTCAAATTCAGATCAGCATGGGTCCAGAGGCCAAACTCTGTGGAAAGGGACAACATCTTTGAGCCTCAGTTTCTTCACCAACAAACCCTCCCAGTCACTACATAAAACTACCATTAGAATTAAATGCAGGCACGTAGGTGAAAGAAGGCTGAGCACCCAAGAATCGATGCTTTCAAACTGTGGTACTAGAGAAGACTCTTGAGAGTCCCTTGGAATGCAAGGAGATCAAACCAGTCCATCCTAGAGGAAATCAACCCTGAATATTCCTTGGAAGGACTGATGCTGAAGATGAAACTCCAATACTTTGGCCACCTCATGCGAAGAGCTGACTCATTGGAAAAGACCCTGATGCTGGGAAAGATTGAGGGCAGAAGGAGAAAGGGGACGACAGAGGATGAGATGGTTGGATAGAATCACCTACTCAATGAAGGTGACTCTGATCAAACTCCAAGAAATAGTGGAGGACAGAGGAGTCTGTGTGCTACAGTCCACAGAGTCTCAAAGACTTGGCAACTGAACAACCACAACAAACTTGTGAGAATCACAGGGCCCACAGTAAGGGGCCAGGAATGATCTGCCCTAGGACGCCACCAGCAAAAGAGCTCCTTTCACTAAACCAACCTGACCCAATTGCCATTCTCTACTGTCAACAGCCCCAGGGGCACAGTAGCCCCCAGTTCAACAGGCAGACCCCCAAGAGGATCCTGGAATCATCCACAGAGATGTCACCTAACCCATTTTTAAACGTGCCTTAGCCCTGCAGAGCTGTAGCAAGCATCACTTGCCAGCATCACGTGCAGCTTCCTGGTTCAAAGGAGCAGCCCCGCCCACTGAAGCGCTGCCGCTGTCAGCCTCTCAGCGCGCTCAGGCGCAGGCGCTGGCGGAGGAGTCCAGGCGCCTTGAATTTTCTCCTCCTGGGGTCACACACTGCCCGGTCAGGCTTCTGAGTGTGCAAGAGCATGAAGGAGGGGAAGAAGAAGACGGGACTCTGGACCTCGTGACAGTCCCAGAAACATATTTGGACTTCAGATTATGGTTCTCAGAAAGGGCAGCGCTGTGCCCCGTGTTTACAGCCGTTCCTGGGTGGTTTAATGAGTCCCGGAATGTGGACGAGAGGGCCACTTAGATGGGAGCTACTGGGTCACACCGCAGCCTCCCAAGGACACAGGGCAGGCTACGAGGTCTGCATCGCTGGCCGAGAAGAAGCTGGTGGACATGATTCAAAGTCAAGGAAAGGGACTGGAAACAGGAAACAGGCCAAGAACTAGAAGGTCCCCGGGTGGACAGCACGACCCAACCGCGACCGCAGCTCTGCCAGCCGGGCGGGCCGCCCTTGCCGTCAGACAGGCTCCCCCCGTCTGCCCTTGGTGTCTGTAACCATGGTTTCTGCAGGCTTACATCCACTGTTGTGTTAGTTCTTCACTTTCTTTAAATCAACTCAATGGCTTACTTACATTTACTTTAGTTGAAATTTTATTATCACAACCACCATGGAAGCCAGCATCACTTGCCGTAAATAGACAGCAACAAACAAAATAAACACAATGAAACGAGCATCATTACTAGACTCCAGCAGGACCCTGTTTCCTGTAGAATCTGCCTCTTGGTGTCTCCTAATACAAAAGAGGGATTGGCAGGTTTTCCAGCCATAAGTGAGATTTTTTTTTTCTTATATAATTAGAAACATTAGCATTGAAACATATACATTACCATATGTAAGTCAGATAGCTAATGGGAAGCTTGCTGCGTAGCAAAGGAAGCTCAAGGCCAAGTTCGGTGACAGCCTGGAGGGGTGGGATGGGGTTGGGGGTTGGGGAGGTTCAGGAGGGTGGGGACATATGCACTTACGCTGAAGCACGTTGTTGAACTGCAGAAGCCAACACAAATCCTAAAGCAGCTATCCTTCAATTAAAAATAAATTTAAAAAAAAAAGAATGGAAAAGAGAGTAACTTTCCAAGTATGCTGTTCAATTTTATTTTATGCTAAAGTCCCCTGGTAATGCATCCACAGTCATCTTGTTATGTAAAGCAAAGATGCCCATCTGAAAGACAGCGTGTTCCTTAACCCTCCTAAAGCCTAGCCCTAAGCAATAAAGTTGGCTCTTGAGAGTCCCTTGGACAGCAAGGAGATCCGACCAGTCCATCCTAAAGGAAATCAGTCCTGAATATTCATTGGAAGGACTGATGCCGAAGCTCCAATACTTTGGCCACCTGATGTGAAGAGCTGACTCATTTGAAAAGACCCTGATGCTGGGAAAGACTGAAGGCAGGAGGAGAAGGGGACGACAGAGGATGAGATGGTTGGATGGCATCACCGACTCAATGAACATGAGTCTGAGTAAACTCTGGGAGTTGGTGATGGACAGGGAGGCCTGGTGGACTGCAGTCCATGGGGTCGCAAAGAGTTGGACACGACTGAGTGACTGAACTGCAGCAATGAAGCCATAAACCATGGCTTGTGGCACTGAGGCACATTATGAGAGATAATTATTACCATTAAAATCCTCCACGTACCACTTAAAACCACATCATCTCCTCCCCAGGTGACAGACGACATTCTTTGGGAAATGCCGAGACACACAACCCTCAGGGCCCTCAGTCGAAGAGCACATGAAAATCTCCACCCTGCTCTGTGAAAGGCTCCACCTTCCGGTGCGGAAAGGCCTTCACGGCTGGAACCCCAGTGAAAGGTTCCACCCCTCCTGTTGCTGGAAAGGTCCTCATGGTGGAACAGTGTCAGAGAGCCATCACCCTCCAACAATTCTGGGGAGAGACCATCAGGGCTCGCATCCTGGTGAGGACCCCCTTCCAAGGCCTTGGGGACAGAGTTGAAAATGAAAACTGTAAGGTAAGGGAGTTAGAGAAGGCAAGGTTTGGGGGAAAAAAGTGAGCCCGGCACTTTACAGGAAGAGATCACCGTTAGTGAGGGAGACCGGGGCGGCAGTGAGAGCAGGGGGCTGCTGCGCCAAGTCAAGAAGAGAGTAGGTGTACACAGAAAACATACATGTGCAGAGATGCAGCGTTTTGAGGGGGTCTGTTTTTTCTCATGATTATTTTGATTAGTTAGCTTTCAACAACTGGGGTAAGGAATTCCTGAGACCGGCCGGAGACTGGGATCGACTGGGAGCTGAACGTAATCAATCTTAATGTCCATTCCTTTCTTCAGGGGAGAGGACCTGGAGGGGAGTTTTGACTCCAGGCTATTTTGAGCCTGTAGCTTTCCTTCAGAAATCACAGTCGTGTCCTCGGGGACCTGCAGCCAACAGGTCGGCATCATCTCTGCCCTGCACTGGTTTGTTGGAAAGCTAAGCTTTGAACTTGCATGCCAGTTGGTTCCAAAATCCATGTTCTTCCTTAACCTGACCTGCTGTCTAACTGTCTAGTAACAGAGACAGAGTTTTAATATTAATGCATAGTTTTTATGGTGAATCCCATGGAAGAGTTTTCCATTTCAACTCCCCTGACTCTCTCAAGCTCCTTTGCGTGTCTCTTTGGCCCTGAATGACTATCTTGGGGCTGCTTTTTCCCAGAGCCATAAACACAGGGAATTAAGGGACAAGGACTAACATAAGAAGACTGGAGCCAGGAGTGCCAATTACAGATGGCACTTGCCATCTCTCCCTCTATTTCTGTAACTGCCTCTGCTGACCTTCAGCACCCCTGAAAGGAGTTCATAGGGAGAGAAGAAATAAGGGGTCTGTGCTCGGGGGAAAATCTGAAAGACAGGTCTTTAGATAGATATTGTCAGGAGCTGATTTTATGAGCCCAATTCTTATATCTCCCCGTATCTAAAAAAGCATCAAAATCCTTCATGGTGACGACCGCTCCTCATGACTGGCAGAGGCTTTGTAATACTAGCATTAATTGAAATCTTCTGGAAAGACGTGCTGGATTGCATGTATCTCCCCCTTCACCAAAAATCACATATATACTGACCTTTCCCCCCTACCTCTTTGGTCCAATTTCTCAGAGCTGTCTGAAGTGCTGTCTCCCAGACTGAGGTCCTCATTTTGCCCCAAATAAAACTTAACTCTCAGCTCTTATATTGTGCATTTTTTAAAGTCTGACGGGAGGAAGCTGAGACAAGTGCTGGCCATTCAGATACGCTTAGTTTCTTTACACATTTCTATTCTCCTCTGCACAACCCACACCTTCCCTGTAGACCACTTGGAGTCTCTCTTTTTAAACTAAAAAAGTCACTGCCTGCCCAACAACCAAGCAAGGAAGTGAGGAGCTGACATGATGATGAGATGATAGAATGGCCCAACTTCCCCTCTGGCACCCGAGGTCCATTTCCCTGGTCCCACAGTTGGAGAGACTTTGGTTAGAAGAACCAGACGGAAAAGACACCACCACTCACTGTGTGACTTTGGGTAAGTGGCTTAACCTCTCTGAGCCTCAGTGTCATCTGCCTGAAACAAGAGTATCAGGGATATTAACCTCACAGGTGATGCAAAGTTTGGGAGAAATATGTAAAAAGGGATTTGCAACATCTGCCCCGAGAAGACACTCAGCAAAACAACAAAGACAAAGCAGCTGCTTTTACTGAGAAGCTCTTTCATTTGACAGGCGGTGGCAAAATCCCCACCAAAGTCAGATGGCAAGGAAAACCCTGGCAGTTCCCCCAGAGCTGCGTGGAGTCCCGACATCTCCACCTCCCTGTAGTCTGACAGTGTAAACAAGGTTCTGATTAACTTTGCCAGAGATATTTCTAATTTTAACTGAATGCTGTTGGACAGCTCATCTTGTCAGGGAGAGGAGCATAACCACCACTGACCTTTTCAAGCAAAGCTAATTGCTCAGGTTTTAAGGTTACAGAACTGAAATTTTGCCATATATTGATCCAGGGGTGCAAAGTTTCTTCCTAATTTCTAATTTCCCCTAGAGGAGAAAGTAGGAATTTGCCTCGATGGAGCCCATCTTCTCTGGGAGGAACACAGCTATTTAGAAACTTTCTGTTTCTGAATCCACTTGGGCAGCAACTTCCTTGCAGGTCCAGTGGTTAAGACTCCACCTTCCAGCACAGGGGGCATGGGTCCATAGTTAAGACTTCCCCCTCCAGTGCAGGGGGTGTGGGTTCGATCCCTGGTTGGGGACTAAGATCCCACACATCTCACAGCCAAAACACCAAAACATAAAACAGAATCAGTGTTGTAACCAATCTGGATACTTGGCCAATGATGCAGCCTCCCTTCTTAGCTGAAGAGTCTAATCTAACTACTCAGGTTTTCATTGAGTCAGTAAATGCGTGTTACTGTATGGCCTGGTGGGCCAGGCCATGTGCTGGGCTCAGCAGACAGTGAGCCAGTCCTTGCAAGCAGAGGGGAGAGACAGCTATTAATCGACAGTTATGCAAACAGAGGAAGCGGCCTGTGCTGCTGCTGGGAAGAACCATGGCTGGTCGAGTGGGTTGAATGGATGCTCCTCCCAGGCAAGGAGAAGTGGGGGCTTTGTCTCTGGGGGATTTAAAAGTGACTCAGTCTGCTTTTTATTGTCACCAAACGCTGGAAACCCCAGACATTATTGGTGATAAAATGCTCCTCCCTTAATGGACAGACTCTCTCCCCACTGTTCATCTTAGGTATCCAGGAGATGAGAAAGACTGACCAGATCACTCAGGTAAGGGCACTCCCAGAAGATGCGCAACTTGAACTTGAGCTGGAATGGGAGAGCAGCAGGTATCCAGGCAAAGCTGTAAGGGCGGGGGACGCTTGGAAGACAAGGCGGAAGCAGGAACCCCAGGCCAGCGGAGACCCAGGAGAATCGGGACGAGACAGCATGCATGAGGGGAGTGGGCAGGGGGTCTAGGGGATGAGAGAGTCTGTGTCCCAGAAAAAAACAAAAAAACAAAAAACGGTAACAGTTATGCAGCTGCAGCTGATTCACTTTCAACAAAAGCCCCAATTCCTGATTTTTATGTAAAATACACTCTAGATTTTTTTTTTAAAGTATTGGCAACTTATTTAACAAATCATAGCTGCTGGCCAAATGGGACCTCCTGGGGCCTTTGGGTGGGTGGGGAGACAGGCCTTCTTCTATCCTCTGCTTTAGCTCCTCTCTGAAGTACCTGCTGCTGCTGCTGCTGCTAAGTCGCTTCAGTCGTGTCCGACTCTGTGCGACCCCATAGACGGCAGCCCACCGGGCTCCCCCGTCCCTGGGATTCTCCAGGCAAGAACACTGGAGTGGGTTGCCATTGCCTTCTCCATCTGAAGTACCTAGGTAACAGTATTTGATGCAAATTTCCTGAGTTGTTCTGAAAGTGTGAGAACCCCACCAAACAGAAGGTGTTAACTACTTCCTGACCACAGCACAAAGCCCCGGGCCTCTTGGAGGGAAGGACTGATGATGTGAACCCCTGCGGCCCACCTGCTAATCAGAGAACCGTGCACAAGCTAACCACACACCTTCCATGCGCAACCCCCCACCCCCCCCTCAACGACCAAAGGGGCACATCACAGAGCAGCCACAAGCCACAGAGGATAACACCCAAGCCTAACAAACGGGCTTCCGGGGGCTCAGTGGTTATGAACCCGCCTGCCAATACAGGAGACCTGGGTTCGTCCCTGGGTCAGGAAGGTCCCCTGGAGGAGGAAATGGCAACCTACTCTAGTGTTCTTGCCTGGAGAATCCCACGGACAGAGGAGCCTGGTGGGCCACAGTCCACAGGGTCGCAGAGTCAGACACGACTGAAGAGACTTAGCATGCACACACACGCATGAGTTGTGATAAAAGAAAAACATTGTTCACATACATCAAACATCTTTAAAAATACTTTGTACCCAGTTCTGACACTCCCCATCCCCTCCATGAACATGGCCTGCTCCCCGAAGTCTTACTTCTCCTGAAATCTTTTCCAGAAACCCAGACTGGACAGCTCTTCCGGTGACTCTCTCCCCACGCCCTCCTCATCCCACGCGCTCTTTATTTGCTCCTACAGCTCCTTATGCAGATTCCTTGGGCCTGACTCCTTTGATCTTTGCTCTCTCATCCCATTGCTCAGATTCTGCTTCATCCAGGAAACCTGAGGCCTGCTGCCCCAAGCAAAAATCATTGCTTTAGACAGCAAGAGGGCAAGGGAAAGACTGAAAATTTACAAACGGTATTTTTAATCCTATTTATTCACAAATGTATTTTCAAGATGCATTTCTGTACATAGATTTAAAAACGTGCTGTCTTTTGATCACAGCAGCTGGTGGCAAAGCTGTCTGTTTATAGTCAACTTAATGTCAAGAGCTGGTACAGAAGTTCACAACAACAGAGAACTCTATCGTTATGAAAATTTTGAGGAGGAATTTACTGTGATCAAATGGGAAGCCTCAGATCAGTCTCTTAAAGCACAGGTAGGAAAAAAAAAAGGCAAAAACAAACAATACATAGAGTGGGCCGCTTAGTAGATACTCAGTAAACCTTAGCTAAGGGTTAAGGGGCTTCCCAGGTGGCACAATTAGTAAAAAGCGTGCTTCCCAATGCAGGAGATGCAAGAGACATGGGTTCAGTCCCTGGGTCGGGAAGTTCTCCTGGAGGAGGAAATGGCAACTAACTCCAGTATTCTTGCCTGGAGACTCCCACGGACAGAGGAGTTTGGGCTACTGTCCATGGCATCACAGAGAGCTGGACACAACAGAGCATGCACATGCACACTCTCTCTCACACACACACAAGGGCTAAGGAAAGCATACAGCTGAATTCCTGCAGTCCCTAAAAAGTGGTACTTTAAAAAAAAAAAAAAAAACAGTTGGATCCATTAATTTAATTCCTAGGGGGAAGGGTTCAACTTCATTTTTCATTATTAAAGCCAATTCTTACTTCCTTCAGTTAAAATGTGCATCAAATACACTTTCCTCTGGCTCTGTTAAGAAAGACTGAGCAGCAACCTCTGCCCCATTTGTGCACCATCTTCGGATGGGTTTCATGGGTTGGGGCCTGTTTGCCTCACACTGAGGTCTGGAACACACAAGGTGGGGAGGCCTGCTTGAAGGAGGTGGAGAAAGAAAAGAAGAATGAACTATCCTGCTTGTTCATCTGATACCCAGAAGAATCAAACAGGAAGACAATGGTCACCACAGACTTCTTGAGCTTACTTTCTGTTTGTTCCCTAGGGATGTCACCTTTATTTTATGATTCTAGTGCCCACAAGACCCTGTATTGCATCACACCCCACCACCACCATCACAAGACTTAATCTGGAAAAAAAGCAAACTCCTTTTTGATGATTCTCTCTCTCTCTCTTTCTTGGTGTTCAAAGTGACTTTATGTTCAGATCATTCTGGAAGAAATCATTTTAAAAGCCTGTCACTGCACACTGCAAATGGCTGCAAGGACACCCTGGTGTATTTCACCATTATTAAAACAGCTACCAAAAATAAATAAAACAAAGAGGGAGCCCGTGTGAGGCCTCAGTAATACAATGATTAGGAAATCGTCTCTGCTCTGGTAGATTAGAATCAAGGAATGCAACCATTTTCATCACTGGTATAACTCTTTGTAACTGATTTCAGCGATGGCCCCACAAGGGTGGTGCCTGCTCTTTTGTTACCCACTGTTGATAAATGTGCATCAATTTTTCACTTTGAAGCGTTATTTCCTTTTGCAATTTGCCAAGTGCCTTTTCATGCTGCATTTGAAGACTGTCCCATGAACAAAGCTCCTTCAGGAAAGACAAGTTAATTGTCTGACTGCCATTCTGATTGTTGGCTGCTGGAAAGAAAATTCTTTGCTAGCTCCAGTGGTGAGGCACCAATGCTGCTATTTGACAATGGTCAAAATCCTACAGGATCTGTCACTGGGCGAGTAGGACAGTGATGGTTAAGAACTCAGACTTGGAGTCAGACGGAGCTGGATGCAAACCCTGCGCTTACTTTGGCCAAGTAAATCAGCCTCTATGAGCCTCTGTTTCCCCATCTGTAAAATGGAGGTAATACTGGTTCCTAGGTTGTAAGATTACTACAAAGATCAGATAGCAGAATGTGCGCTTGGCTCTTGTCACCTAGTGAGCATTATACAAAAATTTTGTTCTGATAAAACATAACTGCACAATTCCCTTACATTCACCAGAAGATACTACGGAAGGTTATTTCATGATGCTTCCCTAGAGGTTATTGCAGAAACGTTTCCACACCAGACACATTTCTTCATTTACCATAAGTTTAGGGTTGCATTTGATGCTGGGAAATATTGAGGGCAATGGGAGAAGGGGATCACAGGGGATGAGATGGTTGGATGGCATCACTGACT